>NC_140194.1:0-155000 GCF_965226575.1 Pagrus pagrus
TAGTCACAATCTAGCGACGATGAAGGTAAGACACAAAACCCTTTCTCTCAGGTACAATTTTAATTCCTGGAATCGGACGTATTTTTTCTGGAACTTAGGAATACTTTTTAATGGTTTGAATTATTTGTTGTTTTCAACGTTTTAAATTCCTGGAATTAGACGTATTTTCTGTCCCCGGGCATGTGTCTGAGGTATGTACCCTATGGAGGTCCACTTCCAGGAGTTATACTTTACCCCCGGTTCTCATTGAAACCTTCCCCCGACTCAAGCACCTGTCCCCGGGCATGTGTCTGAGATATTTACCGTACGGTGGTCCACTTCCGGAAATTATACTTAATGTAAAGGCATTGCTTTTATCGGGTTTAATTCCTGGAATCATACGTAATTTTCCCGGAATATCACCTTGCTGATGCATAATTAATGAGGGGAGTGGCTTTTTTTTTTTTTTACAAGGGTATAAAAGGTTTGGGTTATCGCCAAATCTGTTAGTCACAATCTAGCGACGATGAAGGTAAGACACAAAACCCTTTCTCTCAGGTACAATTTTAATTCCTGGAATCGGACGTATTTTTTCTGGAAC
Organism: Pagrus pagrus; assembly: GCF_965226575.1. Lineage (NCBI taxonomy): Eukaryota > Metazoa > Chordata > Actinopteri > Spariformes > Sparidae > Pagrus > Pagrus pagrus. Next base: position 581 of record NC_140194.1, read on the forward strand.
TTAGGAATACTTTTTAATGGTTTGAATTATTTGTTGTTTTCAACGTGTTAAATTCCTGGAATTAGACGTATTTTTTCCGGAATATTAATTTCATTTCTCTACCTTAGGAACAAAAGAAGAAAAAGTGCCCCGAATGCGGCCACCGATTCGCCAGCCTCTCCCGGCACATCCGCGAGAAACACGGGGTCCAGGATTCTGTCCAGCGCCGGCTAATAATCAGCCAGAGGTCGCTCAGATACGGAGGGAAGCTCCGGTGCCCCATCAAGGGGTGCCAGGGCCGGACAGCATACGTCCGGCTGGATAAGCACCTCATCGCGACCCATGGCCACAGCCCGGTACGATACAAATCGGTGAAAAACATAACCTGTGTTCTTTCTTCCATTTTCTTTCAATAATGTAATGCTCAACCCACAGGGGAAGCGCTTGTCGGCGCTGTTGGAAAAAGCCAAACGTCGGGCTATAAATGACAGCCTGAGTGAGATGGCGGACCCGCCGACACCAACCCAGGCGGCCCCACCGACACCACCCCCGGCGGCCACGCCGACACCACCCCCGCCGGCCCCGCCGACACCACCCCCGCCGGCCTCGCCGACACCGCCGGCGGCGGCTCCACCGACGCACACCCCGGCGTCTCCATCGGTGGATGAAGTAGTGAGACGCCTGGAGAGGGCAAAGGAGGTCATAGTGTCGCTTGTGGGGGAGATGGACATGCTGCAGGTTCTCGTTAAAAACCTGACCCGTCTCCCTCCTCCAAGAGCGCCTGCACCTCCTTCTCCCTCTCCGGTGTCTCCTACTCGTCCCGCCGGTCCAGCACCTCCTCCTCCCGCCGGTCCCAACAGCTCAGAGTCTCCTCCGCCTCCTCCTCCTCCTGCCAGCCCAGGGTCTCCGCCTTCTCCTCCTGCCAGCCCAGGGTCTCCTCTTCCACCTCCTCCCGCCAGTCCAGAGGTTCCTCCTCCCCACGTACTCTCATCCCCACCCGCAGCAGCATCCACTCCCCTGCCTGGTCCCTCCTCCTCCTCCAAGTCCGGCAGTCTCAGCCCCAACCTGGGTGAGTTGAATTCCTGGAATCAGATGATGTTTGTCCGTAATATGAACTTGTTCAATTCCTGGACAAATGCATACTCTGCCAGGAATCTGACGTTGTTTTTCCGGAATTTTCTTTTCTTTTCTTTTGTTTTTAGACTTTCTCTTGGACTCCTTTGAGGCGAACCTCTTGGGGCCTAACCAGACCGCGAAAGCCAAGAAAAACGTAAAGCAGCGAATATCTTATGCTAAGAAGTTCCTGCTTTACATGTCCGTCGGGGGCACGGACATAAATAAGAGCCTACTTTTTCTTAACAACACGGTCAAACTCAATGGGTATGTAGCTCTGCTTTGTCCTCTCCAAAACCAAGTGATGGAATTCATTTCCATATTTGCGGAGCTCATGACTTCCATTGTTTCGACCATCAGGTACCTAAATCACCTGAGGACCAAATTGAAGCCCACGAGCCAGAAACATGTCCTTATCGACATAGAAGCGTTCCTGAGGTTTATCATGGCCTCCTCCATACCTCAGGTTCGCATAACGGGCAAAATCATCGGCTCGATTCTGGAGAGGCTGCGGGGGTGGAAAAAGGGGTTGGGTGCGCAGGTTGTAGTCCAAAGGTTGGAATACAAACGGAGAAAATCAGGTGTGTTCCAATGTAGGTTAGAATGGTTGATACTCTTAAATTCTGTTGTCACTGTGTTATTTATGTCGTGTTTTTTTTCCTAAAGATTCTCTGGTGACCCCCGGCCAAATCCTGGCTTACCTGAGGGCGGCCAGGAAGAGACTCCCGAAGGCCATGAGGGCCTTGAAGGGGGATGCAAAGAGCTCCGCCAAGCTGGGCGCGGTGGTGGGGATGCTGGTCGGCACGATGGCGGTGACGACGGGCCACCGGAAGGGCGTGTTCCTTTCGATGAAGGAAGCGGAGGTCCGGCAGGCCCAGCTGTACGGCAAGACGTACACAATCAGGGTGAGTTTGTTTGGTTATTAATGATGACAGTTTCGTGAAGTACAATACCTGGAATCCATAGTCCCTTTTCCGGAACTTGAACTTACCCACTGTTCACTCACAATCTTTGTCCTCAGTCAGGCGACTGTTCTCGGCATGTGTTTCTGGTAAGTATCGCATGGGGGTCTAATTCCTAGAATGTGACTTTGCATGGGGGTCAAACTCCTGGAATGAGACTTTGCCCCCGGTTCTCATCGAAACTTTCCCCCAAGTCATGCACCTATCCCGGGCGTGTGTCTTTGGTACTTACAGCATGGAGGTCCGATTCCTGGAAGTCGATCTACCGTAACTTGCTTTACAGTAACATTTCTTCTGCTTCTTACTTTCCCAGGTCGTGGATCACAAGACCGTCGGGGCGTTCGGGCCGGCCATGGTCGGGATTTCCGAAATTGACATGTTCCAGATCCTCCGGTTTGCGAAACTTCGCAAATTCCTCCCCGGCTTCCACATGAAGCCAGACACCATTTTCTTCAACCGGGCCGGGGCGGAGATGTACAAGCTGGGGGACTACTTCACCCGCAGCTGGACCGACATTGGGCTGCCAGGGGCCCCCACGCTGCGGGACATCCGCACGGCCGTGGCAACAATGGTATGTCAGTCTTATCAATAGTGTCTATTCCGGAATAACGACGTGAGGCTATAATGTACCGTGATATGCATAAAATGATAAAATGTTCACCTACTCTCCTACAGGCAGACAGAATGCTCTCCCCGGAGGACACCCTCCTCGTGAACAACAGCATGTGCCATGACCCGAAAACCGCCAAGAGGTTTTATGTCATGGGGGAGAGGACCCCCAAGGAGGTTATGAAGGTCCGGCTCTCCATCCTGCGCGGCCTCCTGGACTGGGCGGATCCTGTAACAAATACGGGTGAGCCTTTCAATATGTAATGATAGCTCTGTAGCCAATGCACATTCTTGTTTGCTAGCCCTAACCCAAATTCATTTCTTCTAAAATCATCATAAAGAGGAGAGCCAGGCAGGGGCGGCGGAGCAGAGCCAGGCAATGCGGGAGGAGGAGAGCCAGGCTCCGGACGAGGCGATGGAGGTAGAGTCGGAGGTAGAGCCAGAGCCAGAGCCACAACCACAACCTGGGCCTTCCAGAATTAGGACGCTGACTGACTCAGAGTCGGACTCGGACTCCTCCACCTCCTCGTCATCTTCCGGGACGTCGTCGTCCCAGTCAAGTGACTTTATTGATGCCTGAATAATGTGTGTAATAGTGTAATAATGAATAAAGTCTTGTTGTATTTTATTTGGAATTTATTTGTATTTAATTTCATTTATATTATTCTGTGAATAAAAGACTGTTTAAACAATAATGTTTCATTCATTACCATAGAGGTTAAATTCCTGGAAGGTGACCATACAGACCTTTAGCTCTTAAACATACCGGGTAGAGTAGCACATATCCCGGACAAGTGTCTTTGGTATTTACCGCTTGGTGGTATTATTCCTGGAAGGTGATCACATCCACGGTTCACTCTAAAAACATAGCGGGCATAGAAGCACATATCCCGGGCAAGTGTCTTTGGTATTTACCGCATGGTGGTATTATTCCTGGAAGGTGATCACATCCACGGTTCACTCTAAAAACATAGCGAGCATAGAAGCACATATCCCGGGCATGTATCTTAAATACTTACCGCATAGTAGTATGATTCCTGGAAGGTGATCACATCCACGGTTCACTCTAAAAACATAGCGGGCATAGAAGCACATATCCCGGGCAAGTGTCTTTGGTATTTACCGCATGGTGGTATTATTCCTGGAAGGTGATCACATCCACGGTTCACTCTAAAAACATAGCGAGCATAGAAGCACATATCCCGGGCATGTATCTTAAATACTTACCGCATAGTAGTATTATTCCTGGAAGGTGATCACATCCACGGTTCACTCTAAAAACATAGCGGGCATAGAAGCACATATCCCGGGCAAGTGTCTTTGGTATTTACCGCATGGTGGTATTATTCCTGGAAGGTGATCACATCCACGGTTCACTCTAAAAACATAGCGAGCATAGAAGCACATATCCCGGGCATGTATCTTAAATACTTACCGCATAGTAGTATTATTCCTGGAAGGTGATCACATCCACGGTTCACTCTAAAAACATAGCGGGCATAGAAGCACATATCCCGGGCAAGTGTCTTTGGTATTTACCGCATGGTGGTATTATTCCTGGAAGGTGATCACATCCACGGTTCACTCTAAAAACATAGCGGGCATAGAAGCACATATCCCGGGCAAGTGTCTTTGGTATTTACCGCATGGTGGTATTATTCCTGGAAGGTGATCACATCCACGGTTCACTCTAAAAACATAGCGAGCATAGAAGCACATATCCCGGGCATGTATCTTAAATACTTACCGCATAGTAGTATTATTCCTGGAAGGTGATCACATCCACGGTTCACTCTAAAAACATAGCGGGCATAGAAGCACATATCCCGGGCAAGTGTCTTTGGTATTTACCGCATGGTGGTATTATTCCTGGAAGGTGATCACATCCACGGTTCACTCTAAAAACATAGCGAGCATAGAAGCACATATCCCGGGCATGTATCTTAAATACTTACCGCATAGTAGTATTATTCCTGGAAGGTGATCACATCCACGGTTCACTCTAAAAACATAGCGAGCATAGAAGCACATATCCCGGGCATGTATCTTAAATACTTACCGCATGGTAGTATTATTCCTGGAAGGTGATCACATCCACGGTTCACTCTAAAAACATAGCGGGCATAGAAGCACCTGTCCCGGGGCATGTGTCTGAGGTATGTACCCTATGGAGGTCCACTTCCAGGAGTTGCACTTTACCCACGGTTCTCATCGGAACCTTCCCCCGAGTCAAGCAACTGTCCCCTGGCATGTGTCTGAGGTATGTACCCTATGGAGGTCCACTTCCAGGAGTTACACTTTACCTCCGGTTCTCATTGAAACCTTACCCCCAGTGAAGCACCTGTCCCCGGGCATGTGTCTGACATATTTACCGTATGGAGGTCCACTTCCAGGAGTTATACTTTACCCCCGGTTCTCATTGAAACATTACCCCCAGTGAAGCACCTGTCCCCGGGCATGTGTCTGACATATTTACCGTATGGAGGTCCACTTCCAGGAGTTATACTTTACCTCCGGTTCTCATTGAAACCTTCCCCCGAGTCAAGCACCTGTCCCCGGCCATGTGTCTGAGGTATGTACCGTATGGAGGTCCACTTCCAGGAGTTATACTTTACCCACGGTTCTCATCGGAACCTTCCCCCGAGTCAAGCACCTGTCCCCGGGCATGTGTCTGAGGTATGTAGCGTATGGAGGTCCACTTCCAGGAGTTATACTTTACCCACGGTTCTCATCGGAACCTTCCGCCGAGTCAAGCACCTGTCCCCGGGCATGTGTCTGTGGTATGTACCGTATGGAGGTCCACTTCCAAGAGTTATACTTTACCCCCGGTTCTCATTGAAACCTTCCCCCAACTCATGCACCTGTCCCCGGGCATGTGTCTGAGGTATGTACCGTATGGAGGTCCACTTCCAGGAGTTATACTTTACCTCCGGTTCTCATTGAAACCTTCCCCCGAGTCAAGCACCTGTCCCCGGGCATGTGTCTGAGGTATGTACCGTATGGAGGTCAACTTCCAGGAGTTATACTTTACCCACGGTTCTCATTGAAACCTTCCCCCGAGTCAAGCACCTGTCCCCGGGCATGTGTCTGAGGTATGTACCGTATGGAGGTCCACTTCCAGGAGTTATACTTTACCCACGGTTCTCATCGGAACCTTCCGCCGAGTCAAGCACCTGTCCCCGGGCATGTGTCTGAGGTATGTACCCAATGGAGGTCCACTTCCAGGAGTTATACTTTACCCCCGGTTCTCATTGAAACATTACCCCCAGTGAAGCACCTGTCCCCGGGCATGTGTCTGACATATTTACCGTATGGAGGTCCACTTCCAGGAGTTATACTTTACCCCCGGTTCTCATTGAAACCTTCCCGAGAGTCAAGCACCTGTCCCCGGGCATGTGTCTGAGGTATGTACCCAATGGAGGTCCACTTCCAGGAGTTATACTTTACCTCCGGTTCTCATTGAAACCTTCCCCCGAGTCAAGCACCTGTCCCCGGGCATGTGTCTGAGGTATGTACCGTATGGAGGTCCACTTCCAGGAGTTATACTTTACCCACGGTTCTCATCGGAACCTTCCCCCGAGTCAAGCACCTATCCCCGGGCATGTGTCTGAGGTATGTAGCGTATGGAGGTCCACTTCCAGGAGTTATACTTTACCCACGGTTCTCATCGGAACCTTCCGCCGAGTCAAGCACCTGTCCCCGGGCATGTGTCTGTGGTATGTACCGTATGGAGGTCCACTTCCAAGAGTTATACTTTACCCCCGGTTCTCATTGAAACCTTCCCCCAACTCATGCACCTGTCCCCGGGCATGTGTCTGAGGTATGTACCGTATGGAGGTCCACTTCCAGGAGTTATACTTTACCTCCGGTTCTCATTGAAACCTTCCCCCGAGTCAAGCACCTGTCCCCGGGCATGTGTCTGAGGTATGTACCGTATGGAGGTCCACTTCCAGGAGTTATACTTTACCCACGGTTCTCATCGGAACCTTCCCCCGAGTCAAGCACCTGTCCCCGGGCATGTGTCTGAGGTATGTAGCGTATGGAGGTCCACTTCCAGGAGTTATAGTTTACCCACGGTTCTCATCGGAACCTTCCGCCGAGTCAAGCACCTGTCCCCGGGCATGTGTCTGTGGTATGTACCGTATGGAGGTCCACTTCCAAGAGTTATACTTTACCCCCGGTTCTCATTGAAACCTTCCCCCAACTCATGCACCTGTCCCCGGGCATGTGTCTGAGGTATGTACCGTATGGAGGTCCACTTCCAGGAGTTATACTTTACCTCCGGTTCTCATTGAAACCTTCCCCCGAGTCAAGCACCTGTCCCCGGGCATGTGTCTGAGGTATGTAGCGTATGGAGGTCCACTTCCAGGAGTTATAGTTTACCCACGGTTCTCATCGGAACCTTCCGCCGAGTCAAGCACCTGTCCCCGGGCATGTGTCTGAGGTATGTACCGTATGGAGGTCCACTTCCAGGAGTTATACTTTACCTCCGGTTCTCATTGAAACCTTCCCCCGAGTCAAGCACCTGTCCCCGGGCATGTGTCTGAGGTATGTACCGTATGGAGGTCCACTTCCAGGAGTTATACTTTACCCACGGTTCTCATCGGAACCTTCCCCCGAGTCAAGCACCTGTCCCCGGGCATGTGTCTGAGGTATGTACCCAATGGAGGTCCACTTCCAGGAGTTATACTTTACCTCCGGTTCTCATTGAAACCTTCCCCCGAGTCAAGCACCTGTCCCCGGGCATGTGTCTGAGGTATGTACCGTATGGAGGTCCACTTCCAGGAGTTATACTTTACCCCCGGTTCTCATTGAAACCTTCCCCCAACTCATGCACCTGTCCCCGGGCATGTGTCTGAGGTATGTACCGTATGGAGGTCCACTTCCAGGAGTTATACTTTACCTCCGGTTCTCATTGAAACCTTCCCCCGAGTCAAGCACCTGTCCCCGGGCATGTGTCTGAGGTATGTAGCGTATGGAGGTCCACTTCCAGGAGTTATACTTTACCCACGGTTCTCATCGGAACCTTCCCCCGAGTCAAGCACCTATCCCCGGGCATGTGTCTGAGGTATGAAGCGTATGGAGGTCCACTTCCAGGAGTTATACTTTACCCACGGTTCTCATCGGAACCTTCCGCCGAGTCAAGCACCTGTCCCCGGGCATGTGTCTGAGGTATGTACCGTATGGAGGTCCACTTCCAGGAGTTATACTTTACCTCCGGTTCTCATTGAAACCTGTCCCCGGGCATGTGTCTGAGGTATGTACCCTATGGAGGTCCACTTCCAGGAGTTATACTTTACCCACGGTTCTCATCGGAACCTTCCCCCGAGTCAAGCACCTATCCCCGGGCATGTGTCTGAGGTATGTAGCGTATGGAGGTCCACTTCCAGGAGTCATACTTTACCCACGGTTCTCATCGGAACCTTCCGCCGAGTCAAGCACCTGTCCCCGGGCATGTGTCTGAGGTATGTACCCAATGGAGGTCCACTTCCAGGAGTTATACTTTACCTCCGGTTCTCATTGAAACCTGTCCCCGGGCATGTGTCTGAGGTATGTACCCAATGGAGGTCCACTTCCAGGAGTTATACTTTACCTCCGGTTCTCATTGAAACCTTCCCCCGAGTCAAGCACCTGTCCCCGGGCATGTGTCTGAGGTATGTACCGTATGGACGTCCACTTCCAGGAGTTATACTTTACCCACGGTTCTCATCGGAACCTTCCCCCGAGTCAAGCACCTATCCCCGGGCATGTGTCTGAGGTATGTAGCGTATGGAGGTCCACTTCCAGGAGTTATACTTTACCCACGGTTCTCATCGGAACCTTCCGCCGAGTCAAGCACCTGTCCCCGGGCATGTGTCTGTGGTATGTACCGTATGGAGGTCCACTTCCAAGAGTTATACTTTACCCCCGGTTCTCATTGAAACCTTCCCCCAACTCATGCACCTGTCCCCGGGCATGTGTCTGAGGTATGTAGCGTATGGAGGTCCACTTCCAGGAGTTATAGTTTACCCACGGTTCTCATCGGAACCTTCCCCCGAGTCAAGCACCTGTCCCCGGGCATGTGTCTGACATATTTACCGTATGGAGGTCCACTTCCAGGAGTTATACTTTACCCCCGGTTCTCATTGAAACATTCCCCCGACTCATGCACCTGTCCCCGGGCATGTGTCTGAGGTATGTACCCAATGGAGGTCCACTTCCAGGAGTTATACTTTACCCCGGTTCTCATTGAAACCTGTCCCCGGGCATGTGTCTGAGGTATGTAGCGTATGGAGGTCCACTTCCAGGAGTTATAGTTTACCCACGGTTCTCATCGGAACCTTCCCCCGAGTCAAGCACCTGTCCCCGGGCATGTGTCTGACATATTTACCGTATGGAGGTCCACTTCCAGGAGTTATACTTTACCCCCGGTTCTCATTGAAACATTCCCCCGACTCATGCACCTGTCCCCGGGCATGTGTCTGAGGTATGTACCCAATGGAGGTCCACTTCCAGGAGTTATACTTTACCCCGGTTCTCATTGAAACCTGTCCCCGGGCATGTGTCTGAGGTATGTAGCGTATGGAGGTCCACTTCCAGGAGTTATAGTTTACCCACGGTTCTCATCGGAACCTTCCCCCGAGTCAAGCACCTGTCCCCGGGCATGTGTCTGACATATTTACCGTATGGAGGTCCACTTCCAGGAGTTATACTTTACCCCCGGTTCTCATTGAAACATTCCCCCGACTCATGCACCTGTCCCCGGGCATGTGTCTGAGGTATGTACCCAATGGAGGTCCACTTCCAGGAGTTATACTTTACCCCGGTTCTCATTGAAACCTGTCCCCGGGCATGTGTCTGAGGTATGTAGCGTATGGAGGTCCACTTCCAGGAGTTATAGTTTACCCACGGTTCTCATCGGAACCTTCCCCCGAGTCAAGCACCTGTCCCCGGGCATGTGTCTGACATATTTACCGTATGGAGGTCCACTTCCAGGAGTTATACTTTAGGTTTTAACCTTGCTCTCCATCCGACCCTGGGTACCCACTCTTAAGCCCCCCCCCGGTTATTTTACGGAATTTCAACCGCCCAGGAAGTTCGTGCCCCTGGTACTCCGTTTAAGTCTTCGTGCCCCTGGTACTCTATGCTGGATTCCTGGAAGTCCACCGTGGGCTTCCAGGAATCCAGCATAGAGTACCAGGGGCACGAAGACTTAAACGGAGTACCAGGGGCACGAGTTTCCTGCGGGGTTGAATTTCCGGAATATAACCGGGGGGGGGCTTAAGTGTGGGTACGCAGGGTCGGATGGTGAACATGTTCGGATGGTTATCTGGAGGACTGACAGAGACCGCATGGATGTCCACTTCCGGAAATTATACTTTACCACCAGTTCACATCGGAACCTTCCCCCCCAGTGAAGCACCTGTCCCCGGGCATGTGTCTGACATATTTACCATATGGAGGTCCACTTCCGGGAGTTACACTTTACCCACGGTTCTCATCGGAACCTTCCGCCGAGTCAAGCACCTGTCCCCGGGCATGTGTCTGAGGTATGTACCCTATGGAGGTCCACTTCCAGGAGTTATACTTTACCGTCGGTTCTCATTGAAACCTTCCCCCGAGTCAAGCACATGTCCCCGGGCATGTGTCTGAGGTATGTACCGTATGGAGGTCCACTTCCAGGAGTTATAATTTACCCCCGGTTCTCATTGAAACCTTCCCCCGACTCATGCACCTGTCCCCGGGCATGTGTCTGACATATTTACCGTATGGTGGTCAACTTCCAGAAATTGTACTTTACCCCCGGTTCTCATCGGAACCTTCCCCCTAGTGAAGCACCTGTCCCCGGGCATGTGTCTGACGTTGTTACCGTATGGTGGTCAACTTCCAGAAATTATACTTTACCCCCGGTTCTCATCGGAACCTTCCCCCCCAGTGAAGCACCTGTCCCCGGGCATGTGTCTGACGTTGTTACCGCATGGTGGTCAACTTCCAGAAATTATACTTTACCCCCGGTTCTCATCGGAACCTTCCCCCCCAGTGAAGCACCTGTCCCCGGGCATGTGTCTGACGTTGTTACCGTATGGTGGTCAACTTCCAGAAATTATACTTTACCCCCGGTTCTCATCGGAACCTTCCCCCCCAGTGAAGCACCTGTCCCCGGGCATGTGTCTGACATATTTACCATATGGAAGTCCACTTCCGGGAGTTACACTTTACCCACGGTTCTCATCGGAACCTTCCGCCGAGTCAAGCACCTGTCCCCGGGCATGTGTCTGAGGTATGTACCCTATGGAGGTCCACTTCCAGGAGTTATACTTTACCGTCGGTTCTCATTGAAACCTTCCCCCGAGTCAAGCACATGTCCCCGGGCATGTGTCTGAGGTATGTACCGTATGGAGGTCCACTTCCAGGAGTTATAATTTACCCCCGGTTCTCATTGAAACCTTCCCCCGACTCATGCACCTGTCCCCGGGCATGTGTCTGACATATTTACCGTATGGTGGTCAACTTCCAGAAATTGTACTTTACCCCCGGTTCTCATCGGAACCTTCCCCCTAGTGAAGCACCTGTCCCCGGGCATGTGTCTGACGTTGTTACCGTATGGTGGTCAACTTCCAGAAATTATACTTTACCCCCGGTTCTCATCGGAACCTTCCCCCCCAGTGAAGCACCTGTCCCCGGGCATGTGTCTGACATATTTACCATATGGAGGTCCACTTCCGGGAGTTACACTTTACCCACGGTTCTCATCGGAACCTTCCGCCGAGTCAAGCACCTGTCCCCGGGCATGTGTCTGAGGTATGTACCCTATGGAGGTCCACTTCCAGGAGTTATACTTTACCGTCGGTTCTCATTGAAACCTTCCCCCGAGTCAAGCACATGTCCCCGGGCATGTGTCTGAGGTATGTACCGTATGGAGGTCCACTTCCAGGAGTTATAATTTACCCCCGGTTCTCATTGAAACCTTCCCCCGACTCATGCACCTGTCCCCGGGCATGTGTCTGACATATTTACCGTATGGTGGTCAACTTCCAGAAATTGTACTTTACCCCCGGTTCTCATCGGAACCTTCCCCCTAGTGAAGCACCTGTCCCCGGGCATGTGTCTGACGTTGTTACCGTATGGTGGTCAACTTCCAGAAATTATACTTTACCCCCGGTTCTCATCGGAACCTTCCCCCCCAGTGAAGCACCTGTCCCCGGGCATGTGTCTGACATATTTACCATATGGAGGTCCACTTCCGGGAGTTACACTTTACCCACGGTTCTCATCGGAACCTTCCGCCGAGTCAAGCACCTGTCCCCGGGCATGTGTCTGAGGTATGTACCCTATGGAGGTCCACTTCCAGGAGTTATACTTTACCGTCGGTTCTCATTGAAACCTTCCCCCGAGTCAAGCACATGTCCCCGGGCATGTGTCTGAGGTATGTACCGTATGGAGGTCCACTTCCAGGAGTTATAATTTACCCCCGGTTCTCATTGAAACCTTCCCCCGACTCATGCACCTGTCCCCGGGCATGTGTCTGACATATTTACCGTATGGTGGTCAACTTCCAGAAATTGTACTTTACCCCCGGTTCTCATCGGAACCTTCCCCCTAGTGAAGCACCTGTCCCCGGGCATGTGTCTGACGTTGTTACCGTATGGTGGTCAACTTCCAGAAATTATACTTTACCCCCGGTTCTCATCGGAACCTTCCCCCCCAGTGAAGCACCTGTCCCCGGGCATGTGTCTGACGTTGTTACCGTATGGTGGTCAACTTCCAGAAATTATACTTTACCCCCGGTTCTCATCGGAACCTTCCCCCCCAGTGAAGCACCTGTCCCCGGGCATGTGTCTGACGTTGTTACCGTATGGTGGTCAACTTCCAGAAATTATACTTTACCCCCGGTTCTCATCGGAACCGTCCCCCCCAGTGAAGCACCTGTCCCCGGGCATGTGTCTGACATATGTACCGCATGGAGGTTCATTTTCAGGAATTCAACCTTGAGCCTTTATTTACATTATTTTCTCCAAATACAATATAATACACTTGTATACAACATGATACATCACATATAAGTAGAGCCATCATTTCTTATCATCATTCTGATACGATTTCTCAAATTCTCAACAGATAAATGCAGTTTGCTGCAAATCCGGAGGATTGCTGGGTTAGAGGCCAGGACCTGTCTAATTCGCCTTCTCGTGATGAGTTTGGTCTCGATTTCTTTCTGGAAAAGCAGCTCGAGCATCGCAAGGAATTTGGGGCTGAAGTGCAGTACTCTTCTTCGACCATCAGTGGGTATTCTTTCCGGAAGTGCGACTTCTTCGGGGGTAGATCCGTCATCCCTCTCAGTCACCTTGGCCTTATTGCGACGGAACTTTAGCTTCTTCCTCTTTTTCCTCTTCCCAGACGGGGAGACCGGTACAACGGTATGACAATCCTATGGAAAGAGTGTGTTATATTTTGGGTTAAGTATTGCATTCCGTATATTACACTGACTGAACCACCACATTCCAGGAATTCTACTCACCAAGTCCATGTGGTGCTCCTTGGAGAGCCGTCGTTCCAGGCGTTCCTCCTCATCACTTGCAGACAAGTCCAACTATAGAACAACAACAACAACATACCAAACGTAAGACATGGCCATGGATCATCACTTCCACAATATCGACATGGATGAATGCTACTTGCCCTATTTCAGGCAACGGCCCTGGGCATATGTCTGTGGCGCCACGGTGGGAGGATGAATGCATTTCCAAATCGACTTCCAGGAATCAGCCCTTAGTTCCACAATTTCAACATACACTTCCATATATTCTACTCCAGTCCAATAAGACTCAGAAAAGCATTTCTTTGATTCACGGTTTATTTTCAAAATGTTTAAAAAAATAGAGACATGTAATGATGACTGTGTACACGATTCCAAGAAGAGACATGACCACAAGGACGATGAGAAGGCTGTTCTCTCCTGGCAAGTGGCAAGCGCATCTCAATCTATTAAAAAAAACGTATCACTTAGCTACAGGTTAGGGTTACATTGATGAACGTATAATTCCAAGAATTGAACGTTGTCTTTAAGGAATTTTTTTGTAACTTTCCTGGAAGTAGACCTGGCGTCTTTAAATCTTTAAAATTACACTTGCCTTTGTTCTCTGGCCTGGGGTAAGTTGCTCGAATTCTGTACATTCATCCGATGCATCTCCACATCCCTCGTTGTCCATAGCGCAGGTGGTGGCATCGCTAACCTGGAACGAAGGACAAACAAACTCTATATTACATGATATATATATATATATGACAAGACAAGAACAAGACTTCCACAAAACCTACCTTAGAAACTTTCCCGTGAGCACCTCGCAACATCGAAGTCCCAAATCAACTGAGCATGTGTGCCGTGCACACATGTAGCAACCACGATTGGTTGACGCCCACTTCCAGCGTTAGCGACCACCGATTGGTCGACGGCCAATTGCGTCACTTCCTTTAAGTGACGCAATTGGCCATGAACCAATCGGTGTGATTCCACAATTTCAACACGGTCATGGTCCAATTCCTGGAAGGTGATCATATCCCCGGTTCAGTCTAAAACATAGCAGGCATAGAAGCACCTATCCCCGGCATGTGTCTGAGGTATGTACCGTATAGAGGTCCACTTCCAGGAGTTATACTTTACCCCCGGTTCTCATTGAAACCTTCCCCCGAGTCAAGCACCTGTCCCCGGGCATGTGTCTGAGGTATGTATGTATGTAGCGTATGGAGGTCCACTTCCAGGAGTTATACTTTACCTCCGGTTCTCATTGAAACCTTCCCCCGACTCAAGCACCTGTCCCCGGGCATGTGTCTGAGGTATGTCCCGTATGGAGGTCCACTTCCAGGAGTTACACTTTACCCTTGGTTCTCATCTCAACCTTCCCCGGACTCAAGCACCTGTCCCTGGGCATGTGCCTGAGGTATGTACCGTATGGAGGTCCACTTCCAGGAGTTACACTATACCCTTGGTTCTCATCTCAACCTTCCCCCGACTCAAGCACCTGTCCCTGGGCATGTGTCTGAGGTAAGTACCGTATGGAGGTCCACTTCCAGGAGTTATACTTTACCTCCGGTTCTCATTGAAACCTTCCCCCGAGTCAAGCACCTGTCCCCGGGCATGTGTCTGAGGTAAGTACCGTATGGAGGTCCACTTCCAGGAGTTATACTTTACCTCCGGTTCTCATTGAAACCTTCCCCCGAGTCAAGCACCTGTCCCCGGGCATGTGTCTGAGGTATGTATGTATGTAGCGTATGGAGGTCCACTTCCAGGAGTTATACTTTACCCCCGGTTCTCATCTCAACCTTCCCCCGACTCAAGCACCTGTCCCCGGGCATGTGTCTGAGGTATGTCCCGTATGGAGGTCCACTTCCAGGAGTTACACTTTACCCACGGTTCTCATCTCAACCTTCCCCGGACTCAAGCACCTGTCCCTGGGCATGTGTCTGAGGTAAGTACCGTATGGAGGTCCACTTCCAGGAGTTATACTTTACCTCCGGTTCTCATTGAAACCTTCCCCCGAGTCAAGCACCTGTCCCCGGGCATGTGTCTGAGGTAAGTACCGTATGGAGATCCACTTCCAGGAGTTATACTTTACCTCCGGTTCTCATTGAAACCTTCCCCCGAGTCAAGCACCTGTCCCCGGGCATGTGTCTGAGGTAAGTACCGCATGGAGGTCCACTTCCAGGAGTTATACTTTACCTCCGGTTCTCATTGAAACCTTCCCCCAAGTCAAGCACCTGTCCCCGGGCATGTGTCTGAGGTAAGTACCGTATGGAGGTCCACTTCCAGGAGTTACACTTTACCCCCGGTTCTCATCTCAACCTTCCCCCGACTCAAGCACCTGTCCCCGGGCATGTGTCTGAGGTATGTCCCGTATGGAGGTCCACTTCCAGGAGTTACACTTTACCCCCGGTTCTCATCTCAACCTTTCCCGGACTCAAGCACCTGTCCCTGGGCATGTGTCTGAGGTAAGTACCGTATGGAGGTCCACTTCCAGGAGTTATACTTTACCTCCGGTTCTCATTGAAACCTTCCCCCGAGTCAAGCACCTGTCCCCGGGCATGTGTCTGAGGTAAGTACCGTATGGAGATCCACTTCCAGGAGTTATACTTTACCCACGGTTCTCATCGGAACCTTCCCCCGACTCAAGCACCTGTCCCCGGGCATGTGTCTGAGGTAGATACCGCATGGTGGTCATCTTCTTGGAAGGTGATCATATCCCCGGTTCACTCTAAAACATAGCGGGCAGAGAAGCACCTATCCCGGGCACGCTTCTTAGATACTTACCGCATGGAAGTCCAATTCCGGAAAGGGTACTTTGGTTAGGCCCAACTCCAGGAAGTCAAACAGATAGAAACAGCGACACCTTGTGGCCGTTCAGTAGATTGCGTCAAGTGTTTTTTGAACGTGTAAAATAAATACAAAAAAGGATTTTAATTCATCCAAAACGACATTTTTGAGATCTCCTAATTCAGAAGTATCTGTCATATTTTTCCCATGTCATTATTTTACTTTTTTGGTCGCAATCGTGGAAGCACTATGTTAGCATACGAGATTTAGTACCTCGCCATTGGAAATGAATGGAGTGCGGGATAGCGCATTAGCCGACCCGTTGCCCACGAGCTAATTCCCCATACACAATCATTGGATTCGGTTCCACAATATCGGCCCCAATTCCTGGAAACTAGCCGCGGGAGTCTAACCCTAACCCTAACCCTAACCCTAACCCTAACCCCCCTAACCCTAACCCTAATTACTAGAACCCTATACCTTAACCTAACCCAGGCCCCTAACCCTATTTGGACTAACCCTAATTGGGCACTTCAACCCTATCTGGCCCTAACCCTAATCATTGGCCCCAACCCCAATTGGACTAAACCCTACTGCTACTAACCCTAATTGGCCCTAACCCTAATCTTTGGCCCCAACCCTAAATTTTGGCCCCTATCCAACCCTAATTGGCCTAAACCCTAATTGGCACTAACCCTAATTGGCCCTAACCCTAATCTATGGCCCTAACCCTAATCTATGGCTCTATAAGGTGGTTAACACTAATTTTAGAAAATAGCTAATTTGCATATAAGTGAAACAACACTAACCCTTAACATAATTAAATACAAGCCTATATAAGGAAGACACACAATAAGAACATCACTTTGGCTGGGGAACTCAAGGGAACAACATCAATTCAATTTGAATACTTACCTGTATGGGGGGCTAAGCCTGAAGAAGATCTCATTCCAGATCGAAACGTCGCCGCGAATAGCCGCCTATTTTAAACATACAGAGAACAACATGTTAAACCTAAATTAAGGGAGGGAAGAAAAATTAAGCCTAAGTCTACCTAAAAAAATTACAAAAACCTAAAAAAAAAAAAAAAAAAATGGAAAAATTTAACTAACTTCTAAAAAAATCCTAAACAATTGGAACTACTAACCTAAGTCTAGAAGATAGGGATGGGGGACTTACCCTCCGCAGGGCGGAGAGCGCATTATCCCTGGGGGAGAGGCTTCTTGGCCGCGGGCTCCGTCCCCTCCCCCAGGCCCGGGAAGAGGCTTCTTGGCCGCGGGCTCCGCCCCTTCCCCGGGATCAGTCCCCTCACCTAACCCTAAACCCTAACCCTAACCCTAACCCCAACCCTAACCCTAACTAGACTCTAAGTTTTAAGTCTAGGGGTTGTGGGAGGTATAATTTATATAAAAAAAAATTTTTTTTAAAAAAGTACCAAATTAAAATTAAAACTTAAAAATTAAAAATTTCATAAACATATTAAAAAACACAATTTAAAAATAATCCTAACCACACCCCTAATCCTAAATCTGATTGGACTCTAAATTTTAAGTCCAAGGATAATGGGAGATATAATTCATTATTTATTAAAATTTAAAAATGCAAATTTAAAATTTAAAAATTTCATCGATTTATTAAAAACATTATATAAAAATATTTGTATAGGATAAAATTCATGTATAGGGTTAATGGGGTGGGCAAATTAGGCTCAAACATTGGTACATTTCATAAGGACAAAAGTTAAGTTAAAAATTTGGTTTAAAAACAGAGGGTATAAAAGGAGGGACAACATGGGAAGAGCTCATAACAGACTTGACCAGCGAACGATGCGCAGCTCTTTTCTGCAGCCAGTTGCTAGCCAGCCTGCTTTTTAGTGTGCCGAGAACATGATGAAGACTCATTAGAGTCGAAACGTCGTTTGTTTTATTTTGGGCACACCTTCTTTTGTTGTTTATTTCATAAAAATAATTTAATTTTTTTCTAAAAAACAATTTTTTCCTTTTCCGTTTTGGAAAAGCGTTTTTATTTCATTTTTATTTCATTTTCTTTCTAAAAAACAAACCAAAAGTTTTTTTAAAAACTAAAAAGGACAACAACAAACAACAAAAAACATGGATGGTTGGACGGAGGTGAGGTACGGGCGAAGGCGCCGTCGCCCCCGCCAACCCTACCGGGACCGGAGTTTCGGTCGGCGAGATGGGTGGATGGCCACTGCATCCACCTTCTCCACCCGGAGAGGGTTTCAGGACTCCTATCCTAACCCTAACCCTAACCCTAACCCACATTTACAATACAAACTCCACCCCAGATGGAGAAAATAATAACAAAACAAGAAATCATCTCAATTCAATCCTCCATCTGCCCCGAAGGCAGGTTGGTGGGGGCCGAGATGGGAATTAATGACAAAGCTACGGCTATAGACGCTCGTACACCTCGGTGGTTCGAGACCCATGCCGGGCCGACAACGCACCATTTGGAGTGGCACGGTATAACCGAAACTACTACGCCGCACCACAGCGGGCCTACCGACAGCCCGACTACAACACTCGACGACAACAGCGAGATCGTCGCTTTCAAAAGAGAGGAGCTGCGGGGAACGACTGGTGGCGCCCGTCCTACAGCAACCATCGGGGAGCCTCGGCACCGCAGCCCAGGGCCTACCAGCGCCCCACAGCCAGGACGGAGCGTCAACAGGACATCCCACTCTCAACTGACCCTGATTTTTCACTCAAGGTCCGTATTCTACACAGACTTATTAAAGCTGTTCATCACTTGCAAAATGTGTCCAAAACGGACCCCCCCATTACCATTCAGAGAATGACACAGACTTTGTCGACTTTAATAAAACCAGCAGCGCCCATTGACATCACGAAGATGCTAATTGAAGCTAATGCTAAGAAGTGGGCTTGCACCACTATGTTCATCCTCAGAGATCACTACACTGACATGATTGACAAAGAAATCCAGTCCCTGATTAGTTTAACAAACCCTGACTGGAAACAACCCTTTGAAATAGCAAAAATCTGGGCCAGACGCAATCTGGGAAGACGACTGCTAGCAGACACAGTGGACCGTGTGGAGGCCATCCTCGTTGCCAGGGTGACACATAGAGACCAGTTTGACGCTCCTGGACCAACAGAGGCCATGACAGCACCCCCACCCACTGACCAAGCACCTGTCTCGGACGAGATAAACACGCGGCTGACTCAGACTCACACTAAAACACGGGGGAGGCAGACACCGGCTCCTTTGGCTACGATCCAGGCGGCAACCCCACGAAACAGCAGACAGTCTGTCACCGTGGCTGAGATTCACCCGCCGCCATCCACGACGGAGTTACTGCGACAAACAGCAATCCACAAACCAACAACCAGGGGACCAGCACCTTTGCTGGCCTCCAGGAAAGCTGCATCCACGATGACTGACATCAGAGGAGGTTGGTCACCAGACATTCAAGTGGAGCAGGAGGAAATCTCACCTACCCCTTCTCCACGTCCACATATGGCCAGAGACATCCAGCAGACCGCAGCGAAGGAGCAGAGGATCAGACGCACCCCTATCTTCAGACCCGGCATTCTTCAACCTGCTCCGCCACCTTCCACCAGAGCAACGCCGGAGGATTCGGTTCCAATTGTGGACCTCAGTGACACTGAGGTCTCACCTCCACGAGCCAGCCCCCAGACTGCAGGCCACAGTCCTCCAGGAGAACAGGGCTAAACATCAGCCACTAAGATGATCGCCACCAAAATGCATGGTACAGTACAAAGACAGATTGACTTCACTACATCCACAACACCACCCACAACAACACGCAGACCAATTAAACACATCAACAAAACCAACAAGATGAAGGATTGGGCCCTCAGCATCAGACAAAAATGGCTCATTGTTGGTGATTCGAATGTAGCCAGATTTCCACCTTTTCAGATACACAATCTGCAGATAGACAGTTTTCCTGGTGCCACTTTCCGGCACGCAGAATCCATTTTCAGTAAGAAGACTGTGGACACCTCTGTGGAGATCATTGTACTGTCCTTCGGCCTGAACAACAGGGGCCAAAAAACCCGCCAGACCACTGTCAAACAGATGCAGGGGGCCTTGAGAACAGTGAGACAGAAATTCCCACAGGCCATGATTTGGGTCCCACTCATAAACTTCTCCAGGGCCCTCCCACATCAGGAACAGACTAACCTACATGATCTCAACATGTACATCAAAAATAACTATGACTTTATTCCAGAGCTTCCCAGGACTCAGTTCTCCACGGAGAGGGACTCCATCCACTGGACCCACGACATGGCCTCACGCATGCTGAAACACTGGGCCCAGCATGTAAAATGGAGGTCCCTGTGAACCTGCACATACAGGAGGGGAGTAAGAATGTGTTGAATTTGAGTAAGAAGCATAAGTTAACACAGGATGAATTTACACTGTTGGATAGAGGTTTGAATTTTATTCCCACCAAAAGTAGTAATAAAAATATCTGTGAACAAACGAGATATGACTTACAACAATACCACAGGAAGTTAAAACTTACGACATATTTTGAACATAAAAAGGAGTCAGATCCTCCACCATTCACTCCGAAGTCGGAGTGGTCTCCTCCAGAAGGACAGCTGCCGCCCGAAATCCTCAAGGTCATTCAAACTGACACCCAGTATTTTAATCAGAAATTCAAAATTCGCAGAGTTAAACCGAATTTGAGTAAAGACGAAGTCAAAGCGCTTCAGTCATTGAGTCAAAATAAGCATATCGTCGTCTCTGACTGTAGCAGTGACACATATTATACGGCTGAATATCTAGACCACTATTTAAATCCTCTTTCGATTAAACACGAAAGCTTTATTAAAGACACCTATGATTTTGTGGAGAAAGTAAAAAAGCTACATGTACCTCCAAATTCTTTCCTCTTTACAATGGACATTGACAGCCTATACACTAATATTGACATCAAAGAAGGTATTCAGACTATAAAAAATATTTTTCTCAAATATCCTGACTCAAAAAGACCAGACAAAGAACTGCTACAACTTCAAGACATCAATCTGACTCGCAATGATTTCAAATTCAATGGTGAATATTTCCTCCAAATTAAAGGCACTGCGATGGGGAAGAAATTCGCCCCCGCGTACGCAAACATTTTTATGGCAGAGTGGGAGCAAAAGACCCCTGTATTATTTCAGATATCTCGATGATATCTGGGGGGTCTGGCCTCACAGCAGAGCAGATTTTGACACCTTCTTAAATGTACTGAATAACCACAACCCATCAATTACATTAAAAGCTACATTTGACTCCAATTCGGTTGACTTTCTAGACACCTCGACTTATAAAAGCACAGACTTTGACAAAACACATAAATTGGACATTAGAATCTTCTTTAAGGAAACGGATACACATGCCCTCCTATTTAAAATGAGCTATCATCCTAAGCATACATATGCAGGTCTAATAAAGTCACAATTATTGAGGTTTTCATAGAGTCTGTACCAAAAAAGAGGATTTCAAACAAGTGTTTCACACTGGCAACATGAAGCCCCATTACAGCATGCTCAAGAAGCATGAGCGGTTGTCCGAGTACACCGAAGACGGAGTGAAGGCGTTGAGAAATGCTGTAGATGTCACTGTGGCATATGCTGATGGAGGCCATCAGCTGTGTCTGACAGCTGTGCCAAGTGACACTAAGCATCCTGACACCAGAATGTTCACCAAGGTGCTATGACATCCATGCGGCTGAACTTCTTACTGAAGTCACCATGGAATTCAGAAGGCTTCTTGGTGATTTGCCCAAAAAGGACATGGCAAGGCTGACAGTCCAGAAGCAGCCAACATATGACACGGCTAAATATCATGTCCTGAACCAGGACATCGTATTTATCCTTGACTTGCTGGACAAGGCTATTGACCATGCAAACAAAGCATGTTACTTACTCCAGGTGAAGGTGTTCCTCACCCAGTTTGGGCAAAAGGAAGCATCACCACTTTAGGTGTAAGACTGGGCTGACCACAACTGTGTCAGGGCCTTGTCAGTTCACCTGGCATGCAGAGTGGCTGCCAGGAACCCTGACACCCACATCATGCTCAGCAGATTTGGACTGCTCAAGATCATTGGGGACGGTGGAGTGATCTTCTCCACACTGGGGATGCACGAAGCCGTCAACTTCCAGAGCAGCCTAAAAAATGCTGAGCGTGATATCTTGGAGGAGTTGAGGAATGTCCTTGTAAAGAAGGGGGTCCTCAATTTCCTCCAGATATACAGTGACTCACCCCACACCTACTACTCCCAACCATTCAAACACCCAGTAAGCGGCACAATGGTCACTTGTGGGTTGTCCCACCCCAACTTCATCTCAGGCATGTCAGGAAGAACTTTCCGCTACATAAAACACATGGCTGATCTGAAGGACAGATTTGTCTGCCAGCTGGGTGTGACGATTGAGCAGGTTGTCCGTTTTGATGGGGAAATCCCATTTTATGTCAACCCTGAGGAGCACTTCGACCTGGAAGCCCTCATGTTCCTGGTCCATGACCGGCCGCTCGTCCTGCCCTTAAAGGAAACAGTGGAGGGGAGTGGGCTGCTGAAGGTCATGAGGGCTGTCATTGGACACCTCGTGGCATCTCTCAGGGCAAACCTCGAAAGGTACTGCAGGGTGGCAGACTTCGAGGCGTGCTGGAAGACGTTCCAGGCGGAGTTGGCACTGGAGTAGGTGGTGCATGGGAGGCCACTGTCACCCCTTGACTTTCAGTTGAGCTGTTCCCTAGGAACCAGCTCACTAAATGACAAGAGCATCACGCACTGCAGGGGCTACCTGGGCCTGGCACCTCACACCAACGCCACTTCAGAGGAGAGTCCCCTGCCCCTCCACCACTTGACAAGGGACAAGCTCCAGGAGGAAAAAATCCGAAGACTCTTCCCTCTCTGCCAGGTCCTTCACACATCCCCAGCAGTGATCGGATCAGCCCTGATCTGGGTCCTGCTGGGAGACATTTTGAAACGCAATGACGATCTGCCGCTACACCTGCTCAAGGGAGCCAACCCTCATAGGAGGTTAGTGGGGTCACTGTCATTGGACGAGTTCTGCAAGGATCTGGCAGAGGAGAGCTTCCCCGCACCAAACACTTTTGGTCACGCATGTGTCCTGGTTCAAGCAGGGAATGACGTCTACAACTGTCTGCTGCAGGAGTTCCTGGCAGACAAATTGACGTTCTTCCCTGCAATCCAGTTCAGGGACATCAGGGGGACCAGGAAGCTGTGGTGGAAGGCGAAGGATTTCGTCAACCTCCACCTCGGAGACCAGGCCCCCACGCCGCTCAGCGACCTGCCAAAGGCAACTGTGGAGGTGTGCCAGGAGATTGAGCTGCAATCCTTGACATACTCAAAGACCCTGGAAAAATACAGGCAATAGTATGCCTTGGATGGAGAAGCTGCTCAGTCTCCTGCCCCCTTCATTTCAGGGCCGAGGGCCAGTCAATGTCATCACCTTCATCACCGCAATCGCGATGATTATGAACGGTGATTACATTGATTATAATCAAGCAGAAGCTGCAGATCTTGTCGAGATGGACACTGCCAAAAGTCTTCAACGTGATCATATGGAAGGTCCACGAGAACATCCCTGTACGGCTCAATGTACAGGAGAAACTAAAAATGTCGAAGTTCGAGACAAAGGACAGAGTGGACGAAACGTATCAGCAGCCCCTGGAGGACGTCCAGGAAATGGACGAGTATGACATGGCTGCCGAACCTGCAGAACACTCACCTGCCATGTGCCTCCCAGCAGGAACCTCCAAGCGGTGGTCCCAGCTGAAGGACTCACTCATAAACATGGACCCCACAGTGAAAGTAAATGAGGCATACAAGCTGTTTGTCTCTGCTTGCAGGGAGAAGAAAATTCCAGTCAGGACATTCAACTCCTTCAAAATCAGGAGGACCAACATGCTGAAAGCAAAGAAGAAAGCATGTTTAAATGGTTTGTGCAAGAGTCTCTGTCTGTCTCTCTTTGTGTTAAGTGTATTAAAAAAAATACAGAAAAATTTACAAAAACCAAAAACAAATACTCACACAAACTATACCCACTCATAGCTCACTTTTATTGACACATTCCGCACCCACACAAACACAAAGACCTACATTCACAGACACTGCACCCAATCACATGACACTTTTATTGGCACATACCTTGGTCTAGTTCCCTAACCCTAACCCTTAAAAATACAAATTGACTCTGCCTTGACGTGGCGTCGGGGCTTACGTGCCTCGGTGGTCCTGTACACTGTGGGGATTGGGTCTACCTAAATTTTGCAGGGCATGAATGTTTTAAACTGAGTGTCACACACTAATCATCTACTAAACTCAAAGCACCTGCACAGGTTTCCCCAGGTGTCATTAAATTGATTCACTTTGGTGCAATTGTCTCAATTCGGTTCAATATGGGGAAGACTGCAGACTTGACAACTGGCCAGAAGACCATCATTGATACCCTCCATAGGATGGGTAAGCCACAAAAGTTCATAGCTAAGGAGGCTTGCTGTTAACAGAGAGCTGTGTCCAGGCATATCAATGGCAGAAGAGATGACCGTGGGCTTCAGCGGATTATCAAACAGAGAAGATTCAAGAATCTGGCAGAGATCCAGAAAGAGTGTAATGAGGGTTAGGAATGGGGTAAGGGCCCCTTCTCCCGCCTCCGCGGGGGAAAGGAGGTGCACGGTCCTTCCCACCAGGACCTCTCCCCCCGCTATCCCATCTGTGTGGTCTATCCTCAGTACGGTCACGGGGACGACCACGTTTGCCCCCGTACCGTACAGTAGTCCAGCCATCATCCTGGTAAGGCATGATGCTGTTAATATTTTAATTTTCTCCAATGAATTGTTTTTTTGTTTATGACTATTTAATGGTGTATTTATATAATAATGAATTGTTGTTTTTATTTATTAGATCAGATATATAATGAAATTAATGCATTTATAGTTTTTAATAAATGAAAAAAAATGAATGAAATTGTGTGCTATTTATGAGTCGCAACGTTTCGACCTTATTAGGTCTTCTTCAGGCGAAAAAATAAAAAAAGCACAATAAATGAAAGGCTAAATATTCCTTACAGACTGTCAGGCAGTGTCTATCCCTTGAGAGTTAGAGGCAGAATGAGGGAGAGAGAGTGTCCAACTCCTGCTTATATACTCTCCTCCTCCAAGGTAAGTCACGCCCCCTCTGTACGTAGGATTTGAAGGTGAGTATCCAATTGTAGTGGTTTTTTAATGTTTTTTAATGTTTTTGTGATGTAATTGTGAATTGTTTTTAACTGTGTAAATTAATATAGATGAATTAAGTGAGATTAATGTGAATTTATTATTTATTGTATAGGATATTTTAGTAAAAGCCAATATAGTGTATTTTTATTACGAATTGTACTATTTAAGTTTTTAGAAGAATTTTTTATTGCAATTTGGGTCTGATGAATTTAATAGAAAGGAATATTTAGGGTTAGGATTTAAGGAAAGGAAAGAAAAAGACAAGAAAGAAGAAAGAAAAGAAAAGAAAAGAAAGGAAATTAGGGTTAAAAGAAATAAAGAGTTAGGGTTAGATTTTGGGAAAGGGGAATGGTTAGGGTTAGTGCCTAGGATTAGAGCTAGGGCTCAGGGCCAAGAAGAAGGGAGTGGTTACGGTTACGTGAGGGGAAGACTGTGTAAATTTGCATAAAAATTACTATATAAGGAGTGTACTGTGCGAGAGAAGAAATGGAGAAAAGTAAAGGGGAAGTAGTGTGGTTAGACATAATAACAATGGCCGCGTTTCCCAGATTCGTTAAGAAGCTCTTAAGTGCTAAGATCTTCTTAGGAGCGCTCTTAAGAACGCTGTGAAAGAAGGATGCGTTTCCCAGAGTCGCTCTTAGCTTAAGAAGATCTTTCGCTAAGAAGGAAATGTAAGATCGAGCTGACCCACTCTTAACAGCCTTCTTAGCGACCGAATGCTCAGTGATCAAGCCGCGTCAGGGAAATTTATATCCTCCGCTTTGCGAAATAATAAAACAATGCTCAGTGTTGAAATGCGCTCATAGCTGCGGACCACTGGCGCAAGAAAAAAAAATAAGAAAATGGTAGATGAAAAAAAACCTTTTTATTGAATTGTAGTTTAAGTTTTCCGCAACATCTGCATATATGAATTTATAGTAGGCCTACTACACATAAAAAAAACAACAACCCTGTGGCATTTCACAGATATCAAGGGAACAGATGTATTAAACTCAGCTGAACCTCATCCAGAGAGGCTTCCCCTGCTGTTCTGCGTTGCCAAAGTCCGCGCGTGTGAGAAACCACGGCTGCAATACAGCACATTCTCCCTGCGAACCAACAGTGTCGCCGTGCGCGAAGCCAGACGGTTTACATAAATGCATACGTGCGTCAGCACTTCTCCCCACTGGACGTGCTGTCAGACCGGGCTGTCCAGGCAAAGTACCGGCTGCCCCGTGCGGAGATCCAACGGCCGTTGGATCTCTTTGCCTGGACAGCCCGGTCTGACAGCGCACACACACACACACACACACTTATGCGCTGATAAAGAGGTGGGTGATCGATTTGCCTGGCATCGATTGATTCAGCACAGCAGCACAGCGGTGGACAGCTCCCACTAAGAGCTTCTTCAGAAGCTTCTTTGGCTTGATCTTAAGGTTCTCCTAAGAAGGCAGTTAAGAACGCATCTGGGAAACACCCGTATCTTAGCGCTCCTTCTTAGCCGAACCCTTCTTAAGAGCCTTCTTAAGTCCTTAAGAACGATCGAATCTGGGAAACGCGGCCAATGACAGTTAGGGGTTCATAATAAAAAGTAATGTGAGATGTCATCCTGAAGCTTCCTTGTTATAAATGAACGTAAAAGTAAGGAAGGATATTCTAATCGGGAATTGATCCCCGTTCTACCACATCGGAGTCATTGGCATAGTATGCTTCGCCATCAGGTGGTGTGTAAATTTGCATAGAAAATCTGATATAAGGAGTGTACTATTCAAGAGGAAAAATGAGGAAAAGCAGAGGGGAAGTGATGTGGCTAGAGGTGATAACAGTGATGGCTAGAGGGCCATAATAAAAATAATGTTGGGTATCATCCCAAAGCTTCATAATAATGGATAAAAATGAGAGTAAAGAAGGATGCCTTGATCGGGAATCGATCCCCTGCAGCCCCCGCGGAAGGTGGAACAAGCAAAAATATAAACATTGAAAGTCATATAGTATGTAATGGGGATCGAATAGAAAGCAAAAATATATAAATGTAAATATATATATTTATATGTGTGTATATATATATATATATATATATATATATATATATAAAAGAAGACATCACACAAATAAAGATAAGAATGTAGGCACACCAGGTATAAGATAAGGGTAATACTGTAAAATATTAGATATGTGTGCATGCAAAATAGGTCCACCACGCGGGGGAAATCCAGTCAGGCAATCCTCCCATAAATACGAACGACCTCAGGGGTTATGTGAAGGATTTAAAAAGACTAATAATATAAAATGATAATAAGTGCATGGGAAGAGGATAATGCGATAAATAAACAATGTCTAAATAATACAAGAACAATATATATTGAAAACGATAAACTGTATGCGAGAAATAAAAAGAACAAAGAGACAAGGTGTTTTATTTGAGTTTTCCATTTGTGGTTTTTATTTTTTAGGAAGATATTTTTATTAAGATTTTTGTCTTTCTAATAAAAAAAGGAAAACAGAAAAAAGCAAAAAAGAAGCTATAATGGAAGCAAGGTAGGGGGAAGAAGTGCTGTAAAGGACAGGAAGAGAGGGAAGAGAAAAGGGGCAAAGGAGGGAGGGGGGAATGGAGAGAGAAAGTAACATGGTTATCCTCTTTAGTTGAGTCCATAAGGCCAGAGAGTGTTGAGTTTTGTCATCCACAGTTTTTCCTGTCGTTTGCGTTGTGTTGTAGTCCATCTTGGATTGGATTCGAGTCCGCTAATAGTCAGATTGTCAGATGAGTGAAGGCGGAAGTGGCGGGTAAGGTGTGTGTCAGGGATTCCCTGTTAACTCTGCCCAGATGTTGCGTAAGTCTGACGTATAGGGGTTTCCCGGTTTCTCCCACATATATTAAGCCACAGACTTTGCAGGTGATCGCATATACAATGTTCATTGTTTTCAAAGAGAGTGACTGGGTGATTGGTGCGCCTCGTTTGCTGTGTGTGTTAATAATGTATTTCTGGCTATGTAGTCTCCTCCAGTGTTTGTTTCTAACTGGTGGTTTTATATTAAAGGTAGCTTTAACCAGTATATCTCGTAGGCTGGAGTTTTTACGGAGCGCAGAGATAGCCGTATGGTTTCTGAGCGAGGTCTGATTTAGTTTAAACCGGGAAAAGTTTGATTTAAGGCGATAATGTCACCCGTTATATTTATGGGAGAAGGTGGAAATAAGCGGAATGAGTTTTGGGGGCGATGTGACAGGAGCAGTGGGTAGAGGGCTTATGGAGCGGTTAACCCACTGGTGTGGAAGCCGTTGAGACGAGAGGGAGTCCGTATGGTTGCAGTTTAGGCGAGGAGGAATGAGGGTGGCGAGCGTTTGATTTGACGGAAAAAACATTTGGAATAATGTCGTTTTCGCAGACTACTTAATAGAATAGAAATGGCTTCATGAAAATCGGTGTCCAGGGTGCAGATACGATGAAAACGTAGTCTCTGCGATTTAATGATGCCTCTGAAAGTATGTTTTGGATGATAGCTGTAGTTATGAAGCAGTGCATGTGTATCGGTAGGTTTAAAGTACACCTTGGATATTATTTTCTTCCGTGTAGTACCTACTGGTAGAAATGAAATAGTAGTGTCTAAAAAACTGACAGAGTGACTATCAATGGTGTATTTAATTTTTATGGATGGATGATGATTATTGAGGATGTTTTTAAATGTAAGAAAATTCTCCTCGCCGTGCGGCCAGATACCTATGATATCATCAAGATATCGCAGGTATAGTGAGGGTTGGAGTGGACATTTTGAGAGAGCCTCGCGCTCCCACCCATTCATATAGAGATTTGCGTAAGACGGAGCATAGCGGTGTCCCATCGCGGTGCCTTCCGTCTGCAGATACCACTGATCATTAAACAGGAAGTCGTTATGGGTGAGGCAAATTTTTAACAGTTGTAGGATATGAGCGTCGGGTCTGTTTGTATCGGGGTAGCGATCGAAAATAGCTTTAACAGCTCGCAGGCCCATAGCCGTGTTGATATTTGTGTAGAGGCTGCTATATCAATCGTGAACAGCAGTGCATGGACAGGAACTGCGACGGGACGGATTAATTCCAGGAAATGATACGTATCTTTTCTATAACTGGGGTGTTTAACTGAGAGTGGGCCCAAGAAGTGGTCAATAAATTGCGCAATGTTGTATGTGGAGCTATTGCAGTCTGACACAATGGGGCGTCCCGGGGGGATCTCCCCCGGAACTGTCCATGTGTTGGGGGTTTTATGTATTTTTGGGAGTAGGTAAAATCGTCGAGGACGTGGATCTGTCAAGCCACAAAGAAAATTCCTCTGTTTGGCGGATATGAATTTGTGATGGTAAAGGTAAAGGATAATATTTGTAATTTGAGTCTGGGTTTGTATTTGAAGAGTGGCGTCAATTTTTCTGTAATATTTGGTATTGTCAAGCTGACGGTGGGCTTCGAATGCATATTGTTGTTTGTCAATGATTACAATCTTTGAGCCTTTGTCCGCCGGCTTGATAAGTATATGATGATCATTTTTAAGTTGTAGAAGCACTTCACGTTCTGGGTCCGTTAAATTGTTTGATCTGTCTGGGGTGGTCTCGTATCGTAATAAAGTGGCCCGATCCTCGGTAATGAGTTGCTTCATGGTCCGCTGAGGGCAGACCATTCAGGTTCCCACGTGGATCGGAACGTGAATGGAGCATGCGTTTAGGTAGCATTAGAAAAGTAATCAATTATTTTAATACGACGGTGATATTGATGCAGATCACGACGGAGTTCAGCCGTGTCAAAAGTAGAGGGACAGGGGATAAATGTATGGCCTCTCTCAAGTAGAGAGAGTTGGGCAGCGGATGGGGTGAAGATTTTAGACAGATTAGGGACATTACTATGTACTTCGGAGGGTGCAGGGATGGTGTTTAGCAGTATTCGGGTGATGATGTCAGAGCCTAGGGCACCGCGATAGGCCGCAGGGGAGCGCGATGAGCATGGTTGAGGTTGGGTTAGGGTTAGGGAGTTAGGGTTAGGTTTGGGGACTGAACTGGGTACCACCCAGTGGTCACCCAGGGCTGCACTCTCCACCCTGCAGATGGCCAGCCCCCCATCCCCATCTTCTCAACTGAGGTTTAAAAATGACAGCGGTGTATTTATATAATAACGTAGAATAGTTTTAGTGTAATATATATTTATATTTAAATTAAAGTTTATATCAAGTATAACCGCCTTATTTGTCTTTCTTCCTTCCTTTTTTAGGTTTTTTGTTTTTCTCTTTTTTTTGTTTTTATATTTTCCTCTTTTTTTTAGGTTTTTTATGTTTTTAGGTGTGGCTTTTTAATGTTTTTAATTCCCTCCCATATTTGAGTTTGGTTAACCTTCTTTTTTGTTCCTGCAGGTGGCGCTCGCGACGTTTCGTCCGACTAGGACTTCTTCAGGCTTTATTGCCTACCTACAGGTAAGTTCCCACTGTGCCAAACTGATTGATCTCTAATGTTATCTCCCTTTTGTACCCTTAGTAATGAACTGACTTGTCTTTTAAATTGTTGTTTTTAACTTAGTGTCTTTGCCTATGAATGAATTGTCTTAGAATAGTTGTTTTTAACTTATGTATTGTTTTAGCTTATGAAATGACCTTGTATATGCCCTTGTATCCAATTGTATTATCCCATGTATTGTATTGTATTTATAGTTATGCCAATCAATAAATTTATTTATAAACCCTAATTTCGTCTTCCTTGTCCTTCTTTGTTTCCTTTTCCCTTATTCCTCTTCTCCATCCTTTATCTTTAGCCGGCGATTGTTATAATAAACATAGCATACCTCGTATATAATTTTGCCTTATGGAGACTGCCATAGGCTATATACGGAAATGAATAGGGTTGGCCTACTTGGCTCAACTGTACCTCTAGGGTTAATTTGCATGCTAAGATTAGGATTTGGGATTAGGGTTAGAGTAGGGGACCAAATTAGGGTTAAAATTAGAAGTAGGGTTAGGCCAACTAGGGCTAGAGTCCAATTATGGGGTGTGGTTAGGGTTAGAATTACCTTCAGGGCTGGGGCTAGGTTTAGGCTATTTCCAAATTGGGTGTAGTTTAGGGTTAGGGGTTAGAGTTAGGATTAGAAAAGAAATACCCTCTCTGAAAAGAGAAGGGAGGTGCACGGGCCATCTGCCCATTGGACCACCCGTTACATCGGTCCCAAGGGGGGTGGCGGGTGTACCGGCGTCCGCCGTACCGCACGTCAGTCCACCCCTGATCCATAATTGGTTTTAGAAAGCGGTGTATTTAAGTAATAATAACGTATTTATATTTATTTATTAGTTAGGTTATCTATGAAATAATGTTTTTAATGTATAGTAATATATTTAAAACGTTTTTTAAATGAAAATCAAATTGTTTTTAATAAAAATAATGCGTGTGCCTATGGGCAACGTTTCGACCTCGTGGGGTCTTCCTCAGGCCGAGCACACTAAAAAGAAATGAATTTGCCTGTCTGTCTAAGAGCTGTTTCTCTGTTGCAGGTCGAGATGAGAATGAGCTCCTGCTCTTCGGACACTCCTTTTATACCCCTGTTGAGTCCTCGCCCTTTTTTTTGGAGGTGAGTATCAAATGTGTTTAACTTAAAATGTAATTGTCCAGGTAGGTATAAATGTTTAAATTTTAACTGAGGAGGTAACTGAATTGTTTTTTAGTCTTGTGAAATATAAATGTTAAATTTAACGTTTAAAGGTAACTGATTTGTTTTTAATGTTATATTTTTTAATGAGTATTTATCCAGTGAAGTATTAAAGCTATGGTCTACGATTTGAAAGATTTGTTATTATTATTAACATCATTTAGATGGTGGTTATGACCCAATAGTACCACCCACACAAGGTGGAGAGTAAAAGGAACCAAAAAAATCCATTCTCTCTAGTGTCTGTAAAACTGAAAAGAAATTGACCAATAGGAACCATCCGGCCCGGATGGCTCCTATTGGATCAATTTTCCGATCCAATCCTCGCTCACTCTCCTGCTCCTGCTCCCGTCTGGTTCCGACCCACTTCCGCATTTGAAACTACAAGCGGACAAGAGGTTTGTTTTGCCCTGAGCAGTTCAGCTGCCTCTGCTCGCCCCACCGACAAAGAGTCAAAGAAAGAAAGTCTGTCACTGAAAAGACACAAACCGGAGATGTGAAACAAAGACGGCTCAAACCGAATAAACATCGGGTCATCATTTGAACGTGGCAAAAGGTCCGTGAAGATATGGACCCGGTGCTGATACAGCGGCGTTTCTGTTGAGCAGGTAATCTTTCGTCTTTATTGTGGATGTTGTGACACAGATGAGTTTCATGCCGATGCTGCTTATGACTGTGAAAGCTGCCGTTAGTTTGTTTCTGTGTTATTAGACGGTGTCTGTCTCTGCGGTGTTGTCAACACTTGTTTACTTGTTCGACGGAGACGTTAGCCTCTATGCTAGCATTGTAAGCTAACAACAAGCTAACATTGCTAACATGTTTACACCAAATCAGCCTATTTATTTGCTTGTGGCAGCTAAATGAAGCAGCAAGTAAGATGAATGAAGGGATGGATGAAATCCCGACGCGAAGCAGAGGGGTTTCGGATTTATTTCCGGATTTATTTCTCCATAACAACCTCTCGCCCGGTCACTACTCAACTGTTTTGCTAACCCTCCTCCCGGTCTTGTCCATTTGTTTTCAACGAAGCCTTTGCTAAATCAATATGATGGATTATCATATAGGCGTTACGATGTGTGTATTTTTGTGTCTTATCTGTCATAAACAAGAGATTACGGTTTACGGACACGTTTGTGTCGCGGTCTGTGTGAGTCTCGGAGCAGCTGTGTGTGTCTTAGCTGCTGTCTGGTGCTACTCAGACAGCACCAGGGACACACACAGTTGCTCTGAGACTCACACGGGTTTGTTTTTCAGCCACAATGTGGAAGCGATCGTTGTGATGAAAGCTGACGGCAGCATCTGTTAGTCTCTTGGCCCTCAATAACTTTTAGAAGTGGCTAACTTAGCTGTTGTAACTTATTACGTAGCTGTAAGGTAACGTAGCTGTAGCATGCTAATGACGTTACGCTAGCTTGGCTGTGGAGCTTAGCTGTGGACATTGTAATGACTTACAAGATTTACGTTAGTTTCAACGTGCATTGTAATAAATTTATCTGTGAATCCGACATCGTTACTCCGCATTCAAAGCTGGGCTGTATTTGGTTTCTGCCGGCCTGTTGCTCTTGGTGCTTGTTGCGGGACGTATAAAGTTTGTTGAAGAGAAAAAAAAAAAAGCTTGTTGCGGGACGTATAAAGTTCGTTGAAGAGAAAAAAAAAAAAAAGCTTGTAGCTGGAGGGGGTGTGTCGCGGGCATGGATCTATAATATAACCTGGATATGACGAAGCCTCTCAGCAGGCACGCCGATTTTTTCCAGTGGCCACTCGCGGTATTGCAACAAAAAATCCCATGGGGCCCAGAAAGCATTTTTCCCATAAGCCGTAATAGTAAAAGAGAAGCCTGTAAAACTGTTCTCAGGACACCTCCAGCTGTCACCACTGTTAACTGCTAAACTTTGTATTCCATATTTTTAAGTCATGGACTTTTAAACCGTCACAAAGTTTTGTAAAGGCCAGAAAAGCCCCCCCAAAGTCTCATTTTCCATGGTGACGTCACAGCTGTGTGCGTGCACTCCCAAGCGCGGTCGCGCTGTGTCTCGGGAGCGAGGATGCCTGTTGGCTGAATGACAGCTCTGAACGGGGCTAAACGTGGTGGGAAAAGTGAATTAAACGACTCCAGGGTGAGTCTTTTTCAAGACAGCGTTGTGATACAAGTTTCATATTTTAATGGCATGTATTTTAAATGCAGTTCTAAAGGTATTTTGGCGTTAAATCACCCGCTGAATGACCACATGTTCACTTATTTACCATGCATGTGATAGTGTCGGTGATGTGTGTCACCAGGGTCTGATGACTGTTTAATATCCTTTTCATCCTGTCATAACGACCTTTTATTACGGTTTGAACCGTCTCAGTCTGACGGCATGGAGTCATGCAGTCTGCAGCAGAGCATACTGATGATGATGCAAGTATAAACGACAACGCAATAAATAATAAAGATAAATAAAATAGAAAAATATAAGATACAATTAATTAAGAAATGCACATTTTACTTACGTAATGTCAAAGCGTTCTCTATTTAAAGAAAGTAAGAAACAACAGTCAACATGCAGTCACATGTTATACTCTCACTTGGCTCTTACTAACTGTTTTTCTCAGGTTTGCAGACTGTGATCACAAATTAAACAATTTTTACTTGGGACAGATTTGTTTGAGCATTGGAAATATTTTACAATTATTTTTTATACATATACACAATCAACTTAATGCACATGAATAATGGCACTTGCACTTCGGTAGAGATATTTGTACTTTATTGGATTCGCACACAACATTGTTTACACATCAGCAGCTCCGCCTGAAAGGGAGAGTCAGGATCCTGAATAGAGGAGACTGGACATGCTGTATCACTTTGTTAGTATTTGGTGGAACATGTGCCATAATTACTGTGGCTCACATGTGTAGACTGTAGTGCCATAAGTGTGTGATGTAGTTGAGTCACTGTGTACAGTATGAAACACTAAAGACAGTCGCTCTGGCCACAGAAAAAAAAAAAGTTCCCATCTCTGTGGCACCGTGAGTCCGCGACACAAACGCGCCCCGTAACATGTAATCGGTGTTTTATGACAGATCGGACTACACAAATACACACAACATAACATGAATATGATAATCCATCGATCCACCGATTGACTTCGCTGAAACAAATGCATACGACCGGGAGGAGGGTTAGGAAAACAGCGGAGAACAATGTTTTATCCTTACTTAGAAATAATAAAACAACACAAATAAACCACGTGTAGTCTATAACCATGACTCTGAGAACACCATCGGTTGATGTGCGCTATAAATCCATCATTTGATTGTGTAGATCTGTCGTTACCGCTCAAACTCATCCACAAGCACTCATGAGCGCGCGGCGCTTATCCAGAACGCAATTTGCTCGTTCTCATTGCCCCAGGGCATGATGGGAGGCCCCAGAGCATCATGGGGGGTGACTCAACTGCGCATGCTCTATGGGCCCCATAACGCGGAAGTAAACCCGGAAGTCAGAAACTTTTTCGGCGTATGCGCCAGGCGAGCAACTCCGTTGAAATCAACGGCGGCCATTTTCCGGTCCTGTATCCACTAATAATACATCCATGGTCGCGGGGCTCCGAGGGGAGAGCGATACGAGCTCGGAGGGGAGGGGTTAAGGAGCACAGAGGGGAGGGGTGTGTGTAGGGGGGGATGCTTTTTTCAAACCTTTCTCAGATCGTAGACCAGAGCTTTAATTATTGATTTTAACTTTAGGAGTAACTCAATTGTCTTTTAATGTTATGAATTGTTATTAAAAAATATTTAGGTAGGTAAGGTAAGTATGAATGTTAGATTTTTAACTTTAAAAGTAACTGAATTGTTGTCAATGTTATGAATTGTATTTTTAAATTTTCAGAGCTTAAGTATAAATTACTATATGAAATTGTTTTTAAATCTTTTAATTGTTCTTTCTGGCTCAATTTTGAACTTAAATACCCATAATTAGGGTTTTAGTTTTTTATAGAAAGGGGGAATTAGGGTTTCTAGCCAGATTAATAATTGGAATTAGGGCCAGATTGTAGTAGTTAGGTTTAGGGTTAGTGATAATTACCGCAAATTTCCTGGGGCTGGGGCTAGCAAACCCTGGTGACTCCTCTCTCTCCTCTTGCTCTCCATCTTCATCCTCAATGCTGGAGGTGAGCCTCTCCAGGTCCAGGGTGGTGACCATTGCTGCCTGGGGATTTGACTTTTGTTGTGGTTTGTACAGAATCTGGACCCAAAAGCACGACTCAAACTACAGGTTTCAACAGAAAATAAGTCTTTTAATGATCACAAGTGAAACACAAATGCAAGGGGGAGGGGTGTTGCGTGTAGTCCCAGGATCCGATAGTGGTTTGTGAAGTCTCCAGTGAAGGTGAGTGAATGTCTCAATGTAGCGTCTCACACTGAGGAGGGAACAGGTGAGCAGGCTGCAGGCAGCCAGGTCCACTGGCAGGCAGGTAGGCAGGAGCAAACGAGTGGATGCGAAGCAAGCTCAGCAGTCTAAGGCAGGATGGAAAACACAGCAGAATTAGCCACACTAGCTAATTACAGGACAAAAAGCAAAAACACGGTGGAGTCAGGACGCAAACAACCAGGAGTACTGATGAAACGATCTGGCGACGAGCAGGAAGGAATCCAGAGTCTTTATAGCAGGGCTGATTGCTGGAGTGGCTACACCTGGCGCTGCCTGTGGAGGGAGACCACGCCCACATGCACACACACAGAACAGACAGGGGGAGAGACACAGGAGGAATAATACAGACAGGGAATGACACACACATAAAGGGAGAAGGGAGGGCTGCCATGATGAGGATCATGACAACTTTCTCAGTTTCCTTAGGGCTCTTAATTTTGCGTACCATTTGGCAATCTTGATGATGTTTTTTTTTGCGTATCTTTCTGTAATAGCAAGAAAGCATAATAAAGGTAAATCACAGCACTACACATATATGCTATTAGCATCTATTGACATTCTGTTGATATTAAAGTGGAAAAAGGACAACATACATGTCACTGTGTATGTTTTCAATGTGCTTGTCTGGTCGCACAAGCTACTCGTGCTTGCAAACTGGACAGCTAAGCTTGCCGCTATGGCTGGAAATAAAACAACAATAATACGATTAAGAAAACAATCTATATGTATAATCTCTGTATCTCTAGACCTTGGACAGCTGATGCTGACATGGATTGTAAGATTAGTGGTTTATATGCACTATTTGGAACACAAAGTCATTTTTAGCCCAAACTTGGAAGCTTTAGTGATAAATATTCACTTTCTGGAATCATTTAGCAAATCTTATGGTAAATTTGGAGGGCTTAGTAACTTTAGATCATATTTTTGGAATTGATCTTACCTCAGTAGAATATGTCCAAGATATGCGTATCAATACATGCACTAAATGGAAGGGCTTCTTATACTCTCTAAACAGAGCATTTCAGTGGCTCATTCTTAGCCAATCAGGGCTGGAACTATAAGATGCTGTTTTTGGATTTAATTTAGGATCAAGAATCACTTATTTGAAACATTCATTTTGTATTTGAAAACTGTGAGATGCACTTGTTAGCTCATCCCAGGAAGTGATATTCTTATTGGGATTGGCCTGTTTACATCCAAGTTTGTTTGTTTTCTGCATCTTTGTTTCTTTGTTTGTTCAATTGTACTTTAGCATGTTTGTTTGTTTATATTATTATTTGTTTTTGGTTGTCTTCTGTTTGTTTGTTTATTTGTTTGTTTGATTAACTGTTTTTCTTCCTTTTTGTCTGTCTATTTGTCTGTCTGTCTGTCTGTCTTTCTATTTGTCTGTCTGTCTTTTTGTCAGTTTGTCTCTCTGTCTGTCTGTCTGTCTGTCTTTTTGTCAGTTTGTCTGACTGTTTGGCTGTTTATGAATGTATTATTGTAAATATCTCGTTTGACATTTTAGGCATGATGGTGTTTTTGACTTTACATTTTAATTTGTTTTACATTTATGTAAACAAATGCTGCTCGTGCAACCAAACCCTCCCAAGGAAACTTAGCCATACGATCACCTCTACCTAACCACTGTAATTCAAACCATGACTTGTCCCATCTCCCCCCTCTCTCTCTCCCTTTCCCTCTACTTGTCTCAGAACTGTCCTCCTTCCTCTTCCCTCCCAATTTACCAACAAGCTACTCAGGGAGCCATGTGTGACATGCGCCGGCCCGTATTTTAGGTTTGTGAAACTGATGACATTTTTTCATTATTTTTGCCTTAGTCCGTAAGATTTTTTTTGTTTGTGTGTTTTGCATTGACTCCACTGTTGGTCATGAGCTCAGATACCCACAGAGAAACTACTGAGGCCACAGGTGAATTTTACATAATCTGTGTCCATATTATGTTTTTATGATGTGCTGCTTTTAGAGTAGTAAATAACAACTCTATTGTAAATTACTTCATTTAGTATATTCATATGAAATGCTGCTGCCAGATTTCTTTGAGCTGAAGGCCTGTCCAGCAGAGCAGGGCAGGTCCTGATCCATGAGCTCTGGGATACTTTGGATGCTGTTCCTGAAGTCTCTCCTAAAAACTTTCAGGTTGCTCAAAATCTAGTGAGGCTTCTTTTTGTGAAACTCCAGTTTTTAAAGGTGAAGAACAAACCTTCAAACTTCAGACTACATCAGGGCTTAACATCGCATTTGGTTGTTTTTTCTGTCTTTGACCATAGCTGAGCTCTGTTGCCATCTTTGTGATACTGATACATCTGATAGCATTCGTTCTTACACTCTGCAGTCAACAGTTTCTGACTTCTCTCATCTCTAATGGTGTTTGTGCAACAGCGAGAATCTGAAATAAAATACAAACTAACAGATAAATAAAAGAAATTGATGTTCAAAGGCCTGCGAACCATGACTTTGGAAGTTTTTATTAAAAATCACTTTTGGGTTCAAAGTTTTGGTGACGTAGAATGGAAAAAAAGGGTTAGATTGCAGTCACATGGTTTAAATATTCATAACTTTAAACTTGTACACAAGAATCACATGATGGACAGTGAGTTACTTGGATGTTTTTACATTCACAAACACATTCAACAGATTTAAAAGTACACTTTAAAAACAGGGTTTTCTCATTTGATGAATCAGCCATTACATTTATCTCTTTCAAGTCCATCAGTCTGGTCAGCTTCAGCTGCGTCCAACTTTTTTGGTAAATTGTAAATTAAATGTAAATAAACATGAATGTTTTTTAAAGTGGTGTCATTTACAGAATAAATCTTTGGTTTCACCCAAACAAAACTCTTTTTTCTTCTGTTTGAGGTTGTTTGAAGTCACAGAGGGAAGTTTGTTTTTTATGAAGATAACAGGGTAGTGTTTCACTTCTGATTGGCTGATGAGAAAAGATGAACACGTCAGATTTAATATCACAGAATCAAGTTAGAGAAATGTGT
Organism: Pagrus pagrus; assembly: GCF_965226575.1. Lineage (NCBI taxonomy): Eukaryota > Metazoa > Chordata > Actinopteri > Spariformes > Sparidae > Pagrus > Pagrus pagrus. The sequence continues at coordinate 39,810 of NC_140194.1, forward strand.
TACAATCCTTTAATTCAGATCACTTTGACTCTGAATATGACCTTTGACAGGTGCTGTAGATGGTGACTTCTGACCCTAGAACAGACAGGTGCTGTAGATGGTGACCTTGTGGCTGATCTCTTGCAGCAGCACCTTCACGGCGGCCTCCAGCTCCACCAGCTGCTCCACCTTCATCTCCAGAGTTTGCTGGTTGTCTTCGTAAGACTTCTCCAGATCTGAAACACAACATGTTTGTCAGTTTCATTCACAGTGTCTGGATCTTTTTTTTTTTAATTGAATGACAGACTTTGGACCCTACAGTACGTGTTAGTCCCAAACACAGAGTCTAAATTCTTCTAGTTTTCATTTGCTTAGAATGTTATTATATTTTTCTTATTACAAACCATTTGAGACACAAGTTTCATCTTTGAAAAATGTCCATTAATGTTTGCATCTCTAAGTTTTTGGTTTGTCCCCATTCATGCACTCGAGCTGCATGGACTCCACAAGTGAGTGTATAACCTGTTGACTCATGTTATCCCAGTATGATGTGACAGTGTTCTACAAGGCTTCTTGTGAAGTCACAGACTGTTTGTCTTTCTCAGTTTTAAGGTGCCTCCATAAATGTTGACTGTAATCAAGGTCAGGTGACTGTGGAGGCATTCAGCACTTGTTGGTTTTCTTTGGTCTTCAGTAGTTGTGTCAAAGCTTTGAGGTGTGTTTTGGCTCATTATCCTCCAGGATGAAGCCTTCTTCACAAAGATCAAACCAGAGGGTGGAGCATGTCTCTGAAGGATGGAGTGGTGCTTCTCCTCCGTCAAGGAAGGTGGAATCTGAAAACATCTTCCTCCGCCATGTCTAAGCCTAACCCTAGCCCACTGTGGCTGTGAGACACTGTGGTATCATTATGTCTCCTGTTCATCTCCTTACATAAACCCTTCAGTTACTGACACTAATGTGATTCATCAGTAAATAGACTTTTCTCATCTTCCACTGTGAGATTCTGGTGTTTCTTCACCCACCTCAAGTGTTTGTTGTCGTCTCCTCCTGAGGAGTGGGTTACAAACTGCAGCTCTACCTCTGAGACTCTACAGGACAGCCTCGTTCTGACAGGACGACTGCTGATCGTACTCTTGTTGTTCATTTAGTAAATTATGTCTCTGTGATGAAGCTGCTTTTCTGTCTTTCAGTGATCTTGATGTGTTGATCTTCTGATGGTGAGCTCACTTTGATACAACTGATCCAGTTTCTGTAAAGTGTTTTAGAGTTCCAGCTCTGCCCCATTAGAAACCTTTATTATTCACCTTATTCCTAGCCCCCATGATGCCTTGCGTGAATTATGGGTGCGACTTCCGGTAGCGTTCGTTTACATGGTAACGGTAGACACTAATCCGGTTTTCATGAGGGTTAGAGAGGTAAAACATGTGGGAACATCAGCTGTCAGAGCTTGAACGAGACAACATTACAATCCCGTTGCCTACTCATATAGAGGGGTGGGAGGATGACATGAAGAAGTGGCCTAAAATAACATACAGTTGCATTTTTTTGCTACTTTCTTAACTGTCGCTTCGGACAGGGAGGCAGTGAATAATCTGAAAAGCTCTGAGGCGTATCAGTGCCTGCACAGAAATAAGTATTAATAATTCATAATAATATATACTATAATATTATAATATCCTCATCCTTCGGTAGGCGGTGGAAACTGTACCGATTCTCACAACCACATTCTCTCTTCTTTTTAGTACAACCCCCGAACAGCGCAACATGTTCCCGAGCTCCACAAGGACATTTTTAAATGCCACCGGAGCTGATCATCGTTTAGAAAACAAAACAGTAAGAGACAACTTTCAAATAAACCGCTATGGGAAACGAAAACCGCTAGCAAACAATGGCTCATTGTTACTTCCGGTGAGAACTGGATGTTGCACCCATAACTGTTTCTACAGCAACGACCCCAGGAATAAGGTGGATAGACATGCTGCGATGCTGAGAAAGACCCTCTTTCAGTACAACCATCTGACACTCTCATTTACTTCCTAAATCCTCAAACTTTGATTATTTACAGGCTGATTGTAGAGGTTTTCAGTGGGGTGTCAGACTTTTGGACCCCCCTGTAAATATAATCAGCTGTCTAACTGTTCTGTTAATGTGGACACTGGAGGTGTGATGTCACTGTGATGTCACCTTTGAGCAGCTGCAGTTTGTCACTGGCCTTCAGCAGCAGCTCTTTCGCTTCCTTCTGAAGTGACTCCGCCCTCTTCTTGGCATCTGCCACGCCCCCTGCCTTTTGCCCAATCAGCTGCTCCACTGTGCTGTACTTATCCTTCAGCTCAGAGTCCAGGTCCTAACACACACATTAACACACTTTTATATTGATTATAAACACAATCGACTTCAGTAATCTGCAGGTGTGTGAGCGTCCTTTACTGTTTATCAACAGGTGACAGGTGAACTCACCTTCTTGACCTCCTCTGCGATTTTTTCGATGCTCACTGCATCCTGATCGGTCTGTTCGGTGCTCTGGGTGACGTTCAGAGATTTGTCTCTCAGCAACATCATGTCCTTCTCGAGCTGCTGCAGCCTCTGGGTGGCGTTATTTAGCTTCAACTCTGTATCTGCTGTCTCTGACTCCACCTGAACGCAACACAGACAGATGACGTCACCTTCATGTTTCTAATGTCAGTTAAGGTTTAGTAAATATTTGGCATCAGTGAAGTAAACATCTGAAGGCTCAGTACTGAGGACAGCAGGTTGTTGGTGTTCCGGATGTCGGTGGTGGCCTGCTGGATGGCGATGCTGGCGGCGGTCTGAGCTCGCTGAGCTTCTTTAAGAGCTTGCTTCACTTTCTCTGCAGAGTCCTTCACATCTGCTGCCTCCTCACTGAGGCACACAGGAAGTATCAGTTTATTACAGGCTGTCAGTGAAGTGAGACATTCGACTTTGGAAGGACCAAATATTAAGAAAATTAATACTACTACCTAACCCTAACCCTATACTCATTATACTCACATTATTTGGCTTCAAGTTCCATCAGAATTTTTAATGTTCTCCTGAAAACTACAACCACAAATAACTCTCTGTGCTCTGAACAGTCCTGGACGAACAGGTAGGTCTCACCTGGCTTGGCGGGCCTGGTCCAGAAGGTTCTCGGCTCTCTGGATGTCATCAGCGCTCTGCTGCAGGATGGTCTCCACGCCTCCCAGTTCTCCCACCTTCTGTCGGATCTCCTCCGTTAAGTTCTGTAGCTGAGCCGGTGTGGTCGGCATATGCATGGCCAGAACCTCGTTAGCTACCAGCTCGATGCTCTCCAGGTCGGCAGCATCCTCTGAAACAAGTAAAGTTGCTTAATTTCTCACTTGTCTGATCACTTGATTGATATAAATCAAAGTCATGACAAGTAAATAAGCCTCCTTTTTTATCAACGATCTTACAGGGTGTTACTGTAAATCCTCCACTTAGTACCTCAGGGATCTGTCCTGGCAGGCCTGGTTCTAGACTGCCTTGATTGGGGGGGCAGTAAGAAATGTTGATGGTTACCGAACACTACTGTGATGAGTTTCATAGGGACGACGTTTTTAAGTATGCCTGCCAGTCTGTGATGCCAACCCAGACGTTAGCATCGCTCTATTGGGAATTTTTTTTTCTAGATTGACGAATGAAATCAAGTCTGTGGCCAATATTCTCTTGATGTCAGTCTACTAATAAATTGTGAGAAGCATAGCATGAAGGCAGTCTCAATAGATCGACCGTTCAGTTCAATGCAGATTTATTAACATCAGACACACCCCTTAAACACAAACCTTTGATGAACGTCATTACCCGCTATATCATATTCGGCATGGTGGCAAAATGTAAAACCTATATTTATGCTTATTTAACACACACTCCTTAGAACATAACAGGACACAACCACAACACTCAGAACAAGTGAACAATAACAGTCTCATGAGTGTCTGACATTACACTCCCATGAGTCATTGCAGTTTGAAGCTGTTAATGGTCAGGCACCATCATATCTCCAGGAGCTCATACTACCCTATTACCCAACTAGAGCATTATGCTCCCAGAACGCAGGATAACTTGTAGTTCCTAAAGTCTCCAAAAGCAGAATGGGAGGCAGAGCCTTCAGTTACCAAGCTCCTCTTCTGTGGAACCATCTTCCTGTTTTGGTCCGGGAGGCGGACACCCTCTCTACCTTTAAGAGTAGACTTAAGACCGTCCTTTTTGATAGAGCTTATAGTTAGGGCTGGCCCAGGCCTGTCTTGGACCAGCTCTTAGTTATGCTGCTATAGGCCTAGTCCAGGGGACAAATGACACAATGAGCTTCTCTCTCCTCCTCTCCTCTCCATCTGTATACATTATGTCTGTATACATGCCCCATCTCTGCATGTCACTGACTTCACTTCTTCCCCGGAGTCCTTGTGCTTTCTAGTCCTACAGGCTCCCATGGATCCTGGTCGCGCCGGGGTCGTGGATGCGCCTACTGCCATGGCCCTGTCTGACACCCACCACTACTGTTGCTAATATTAGTCATATCTCTGTTACATACGTTTCACTACTATTATTGTAATGCATAACTACACACTATCCTTACCGTTAACCACTACTATTGTTGTCACTAGTAATCACATTTCCATGTGCATTTCATTATTATTGCTGTACTACCTCTTTATGTACTTTCATTCCTGTCAACCATCCATTATAATTGTATACATTGTGATCTCGTTGATCTGCTCTGTACATGCGACATCTATTGCATGTCTGTCCGTCCTGGGAGAGGGATCCCTCCTCTGTGGCTCTTCCTGAGGTTTCTTCCGCATATTTTCCCTGTTAAAAGGGTTTTTTTGGGGGCAAGTTTTTCCTCACTCGAATCGAGGGTCGAAGGACAGAGGGTGTCGTCTCTGTACAGATTGTAAAGCCCTCTGAGGCAAACTGTGATTTGTGAATTTGGGCTATACAAATAAAATTTGATTTGATTTGAAGTGCCCGGCGGCGTTAACCTGAATTTACAGGAAATGGAGTCCCCTATCACTAACGTGTGTTGTGCTTGCGGGCCAACAGGACTAACAGCGGGGCCAGCAAGGGTTGAAAGTTTAAACCCGCTTCACAACCGGTACGTAGCCTGCCGAGAGAAGCTGCTACTGACTGTATGCAGGGCACAAGAGAGAGAGAGACCCCGGCTCTGTTGGCAGAAGAGCCGTGGACTGTGATTACTCTGAGCTGCATTTATGGGAATAAATTACAATATAATATATTTGAATACACTTTTACATAATATACTTTATTTTTTGATTTTCGGAATGAAGCGGAGTCGGTTTGGTGGTGGGGCAGTCAAAGCATTTGGGGGGGCATTGCCCCCCCGTGCCCATGCCTAGAACCGTGCCCGCCTGGGACCCTTAATGTTCTTTATCTACAAGCTACATTCAGTCAGATTTCCTTGAAGCATCATATTTCTATATCAAACAGTTAATTTAAGAAGAACATAATATAATACTTTGTTTATTCTCTCAGAGGAGTTATCAGGATGGCTGCTGGAGGCAGCGTGGTAGAAAAGGGAAATATTTCTCCCACTGGCAATCTCTTTAAAATACTCATTACACAGACATGTCTGCAGTCAGAGCAGAAAACACCGTCCGGACTGGACCTGTTGACAAAATCTACTGTGTGGAGAAATTAAGATTTTGATATGTGATGGGGCCTGCTACTGGTTGAGTGTTAGTGCAAGGCCAGGGTCCCATTTTTGTCATGGCCCAAAGCAAGATTATGACAGATAAGATCTGTTAATCAAGTACTGGAGAAATCAATGACATATTTGTTTTCCACTGCAGATATGGCTCGACTTGACTCAGGTACTATCCGCTCAACACAGGCTCCCTACATTTTCTACTTGTTGTGAAACAACACAGAGAGCTTTACAGCGATGTTGAGAAGCTGCAGCCTTTACTCCCTGACAACCTGACATCTACACTGCAACTGGACTGATAATCTTTATCTCTGCTGCTAGCTCTCTCTACCACACACATAAATTACACATGGCACACGTGAATGAATCCAGTGGAGACAAATCAGTGGTCTGCACTAGGGTTGGGCGATATGTTAAAAATTTCCAACTGGCCACTGTCAGCCCATCAACCGGCGGTTGCTGATATATTCGGCAGTTGTGTGTGTGGCGGAGAAAAAAAAGAGGGGGGATGTTGCATTCATGTGATGTCGGAAAAAATCTAAAAATGACTTTCAGAATGGGATAATTCACATGAACGCCACCTCATGTCAGAAAAACAACTCGGCAACTCGGATCTTCCGACACCACATGAATGCAGCAAAAAAGTTTAGCGTGCTTTGCCGGCGCAGGGGGCGAGGCTGCAGAAGGACGCATTATTATTATAACATACCTGTTCTATTGTAACGATCGGGGTGCACAACTGCACATCTTTTTTTGATGTAGTTCTCAAATATGGTTTATGAATTAACGTTACTTTCAGCTCCGCCATTTTGTGAAAGACTCGTTGGACAACATGCGCGAAGCTGCCACTTCCAATACGCGCAAACTTTGAATTGTGCTCTACATAGTAATTATGAACTATATGTACCGTGTTGAATTCTGTGGAGGCAGACCATTAATTAAGCAAAATAAAATGACTAAAATCGCCCCCAAAAAATTGCCAAAAATGAAACCAAACGTCATGGACTCAGCCGATGGGTGATATATTCGTCCAATCGCCCAAGCCTAGTCTGCACTGGATTCATTGTTTTCTAGACACCTAGTAGAATTGTCAGCTCGCTTGGCACCTCGACCATGGTGACAACATGTAGTGTTAATATAACCATATAACCATAAATAAGTAGTAAGTGGTTAATGACAACTGGTAACAAGTACTGAGATATTAAAGAATCTAATCAAAATGTGAATGAATCATAAATGAATGGTTAAAACATGTATTGCTCTGCACTAGTTGAGCAAGGAAGATCAAAGGAAATGCCGGATGTCGGACAAATGCAGACCTTGGGGAGGCACGTGCTTTAGCCTCGTGCAGGAAAATACCAGAGTCAGCAAAATTTGATACAAAAACAAAAAAACGAGCTAGGATTGGACAAACCATGGAGCCCAGACCACATATTATTGAATATAAGGAGTATATTTTGTATTGAGAATATGGGTCTTATCAGATGACCTTTTGTCTGTATGATCTCTGAAAAACATTTTTGGACAAACAAAGATTAAGAAGTCGATACACGACAACCACAGTAAGAACCCATTAACAGCTGTGCTCCACAATGGAAAAGGGAAACAAAGCGAGTGGAGTGGAGTCAAGGCACCTGAAAATGTTTAATGATGATTTGTGTTAAACAGGAAGTGAGAGACATACGTGTGAGGAAGTCTCTGATCTGTTTGATGAGACTTCTCAGCTCCTCGTTGCTCTGGTCCAATTTCTGTTTGGTTTGGTTGGTCTTCATCAGGACGTCCTGAGCACTCTGCTTCGCCTCATCTGCTTTCAGTTTGGCTTCAAACACCTGAGGGCAAAATACAGGTCAGAAAATCTACCTGGACCAGAACCAATACTCCTCAGAACCAGCACAGACCAGGACCCATCAGACTCACCATCTTGGAGAGTTGTTCCACTTCCTCCATGGCACTCATGATTTCCTGTTCAGAGTCTCGGGCCTTCTTCCAGGTGTTGCTGGCCACAGTCACCACGCCATCACATCCTTCACCTCCACATCTGGTCCGACCCTCAGAGTCCACACAGCCTAGACCTCCACAGGGAGAAGACCAGCACAAGTCCTGACCTGAAGATGGACTGCCACAGGTCTGTGAGAATCAGAACAGACCAGAAAATTATGTTTAATGTAAAGATATGATATCATGAAATCATCAAGATGCTTTAATCTGTAAATTATTTTGTTGTTTAAACTCCTCAAATCTATCAATAATATATCTACATGCAGAACATAAAAACCATTAAATATATGCACTTAAATAATGTTCTAATTTTCACAGTGTAATAAAATGTGTGTATTTGTTTCAGGTGGAAACAAAACAGGAGGCTTAAACAGTTTTTTTTCCCCTCGGGGTCCAACCAGCACCATTTTCTTTAAAACTAAAGGGTTTGAATCTAAGTTTTTCATTTCATGTGTCATACAAAAAGTGTTTTTTAAGCATCTGTCATAAAACAGTTATATTCTTTGTCTCTGAATATCGACAAATGCAATCCACAAATAAAAGTTTTCTTCTTGCAACAGAACTGAAGTCTTCATAATCATCCAGGCAGAGGACATCAGCAGATACAGTTGTTTTATCTTGTTTTGGATACAAAAGAGATCTTGAATATTCATTTTAATATCTAATCAATGTAAAAATGTCTAAACATGACAAACAGATGGAGAAAAGATCTTAAATTGTCCTACCTTGTGGCTGAGCTCCGATAGGTCCAGAGTCTGCAGCTCTCCTGCCAGGTCGTCCAGTCTCTGAGCATGCTCCGTGTGTCTCCTGAGGAACTCCTCTCTGCTTTGATTCATTTTGTCTTCAGTCACTTGCCGCAGAACGTGGGAGGTTTCCACGGGGCTGTCGGGGTCGATGGTGGAGGCATTCGCTCGAGCTTCAGCTGCCTGAGACTGCAGGAAGTACTTAGTGACGCTGTCCGTTGCCCCTGGCAACAGACCGGAAGTACAAATCAGCACACTGAAGAAAACCTTACCTCAGTTCAAGTGATATTCTGTTGGGGTTTTTTTGAACAATTTATTATATTCTGTTGCTTTAAAGAGGCAGGCTGACCCAAACAAATCACCCATAAATCTTGAACTGATCCAGAGACAGTTTTAAAACCAGCCCACAGGGTTGGGTGGGAACTTTCTGAGCATGTTTCCAACCCTGCTGACCTTTGACATATGACCCTCCTCACCTCTGATGTCAGAGTTCTTGATGAACTCGACCTGATCCAGCAGCTCCTGAACCGTCCGCTCCAGTTTCTGAGCATCTGATGTCACAGAGTCTAGTTTAGTATGAGCAGCCGAGTCCAAGTCCTCTACCTGGACCAGAGTCTGTTCAGTGTGGTTCAACATCTGACTCAGAGCCCCCATCAGGCCACTGAAGGAAATACAAAGGTCAGAGGACACAGTTGACATTAATCTGAGCTGCTTTTATATCTAGATTGAAGTTAATCTAACCTGGTCTGTTGCAAAGGGTTTAGACTCCATCTTAAAGTTCATCTAATCTGGTGTGTTGCAGAGGGTTTAGACTCCATCTTAAAGTTCATCTAACCTGGTCTGTTGCAGAGGGTTTAGACTCTAGATTAACGTTCATCTAGCCTGGTCTGATGCAGAGGGTTTAGACTCCACTTAAAGTTTATCTAACCTGGTCTGTTGCAGAGGGTTTAGACTCTAGATTAAAGTTCATCTAACCTGGTCTGTTGCAGAGGGTTTAGACTCTAGATTAATGTTCATCTAACCTGGTCTGTTGCAGAGGGTTTAGACTCCATCTTAAAGTTCATCTAACCTGGTCTGTTGCAGAGGGTTTAGACTCCATCTTAAAGTTCATCTAACCTGGTCTGTTGCAGAGGGTTTAGACTCTAGATTAAAGTTCATCTAACCTGGTTTGTTGCAGAGGGTTTAGACTCCAGATTAAAGTTCATCTAACCTGGTCTGTTGCTGAGGGTTTAGACTCTAGATTAAAGTTCATCTAACCTGGTTTGTTGCAGAGGGTTTAGACTCTAGATTAAAGTTCATCTAACCTGGTCTGTTGCAGAGGGTTTAGACTCTAGATTAAAGTTCATCTAACCTGGTCTGTTGCAGAGGGTTTAGACTCTAGATTAAAGTTCATCTAACCTGGTCTGTTGCTGAGGGTTTAGACTCTAGATTAAAGTTCATCTAACCTGGTCTGTTGCAGAGGGATTACACTCTAGATTAAAGTTCATCTAACCTGGTCTGTTGCAGCACATTTAGTCTCCAGATTAAAGTTATTCTGACCTGGCCTGTTGCAGCAGCTCCTGGATCTCGGTCAGCGGTTGCGAGGCCGGGTTCTGGTTCAGGATGGCCCGCATTTCATTGACGCTCCTCTCCATGCTGTCAATAGTCTTCCTGTATGGTCCGCTGACTCCGCTGGCTTTGAAGGCATTGACCTTGTTGACAAGGCGGTGAGTCTGATTGGTCAGTTGACCGATGACATGGTCCCACTCAACAAAGCACTGGTGGCAGCGGTGGCAGTCAGGAAAGGTCCCGGAGAAGCCACGGGCGCAGACATCGCAGTGTGGGCCAGAAACGCCATCCACGCAGACGCAGTGTCCACTAGCTTTGTTACACTGCGGCTCTGAGGTACCGCGAGGATCACAGTCACATGCTGAGAAAGAAACACAGTGAGGTTACACCTGGGACCACGCCCAGCTGTGATATCACAGTGCTGAGGAGTACACCTGCACATTCACAGGAACTTTGTTAACCAGCTGCAACACTACACACACACATATATATATAAACACAGATATTAACAATGTATATAAACACTGTATATGAGATGCAGTCTGTCTCTGTCTTCTGAAGGTGTTTCACTGATTTTCGATTATTTAAAACATTTTGAAAAGAGTTTAAAATCTGATCTGATGAACAAACTGAGTCAAACAAACATGATGAGACCACATTAGGTGTTGTGTCCATGTTTAATTAAAGGCTTCACCCTTTACACACACACACACACACACACACACACACACACAGTCATGTGTTTACATGAAAATGTTTACAGTCAAAACATTTTACAGGAAGAGTTGGAGACAAACTGTCTGACCTCCTGTACAACAAAACATCCGCTATGTGTGTGTGTGTGTGTGTGTGTGTGTGTTTACATCTGGTTTGTATTAAACACAGTTGAAGCTCAGCAGAAACAACAAACCTAAACCAGTTTCTGTCTCTTTCTTTCTTCCTCTCTTGGATCTCTCCCTCTCCCCCTCCCTCTCTCTCCCTCCCCCTCTCTCTCCCTCCCCCTCTCTCCCTCCCTCTCTCTCTCGCCCCCTCTCTCCCTCCCTCTCTCTCTCTCCCCATCTCTCCCTCCCTCTCCCCCTCTCTCTCCCTCTATCCCTCTCTCTCACTCCCTCCCTCCCTCTCCCCTCTCCCTCTCTCTCCCTCTCTCTCTCTCTCCCTCCCTCACTCCCCCTCTCTCCCTCCCTCTCCCCCTCTCTCTCCCTCTCTATCCCTCTCTCTCACTCCCTCCCTCCCTCTCCCCTCTCCCTCTCTCTCCCCCTCTCTCCCCCTCCCTCAATCCCTCTCTCTCCCCCTCTCTCCCTCCCTCTCCCCCTCTCTCTCCCTCTCTATCCCTCTCTCTCACTCCCTCCCTCCCTCCCTCTCCCCTCTCCCTCTCTCTCCCCTTCTCTCTCCCTCTCTCTCCCCCTCTCCCCCTCTCTCTCCCTCTCTCTCTCTCCCTCCCTCACTCCCTCTAACTCTCTCTCTCTCTCTCCCTCCCTCACTCCCTCTAACTCTCTTTCTCCCCCTCTCTCTCCCTCCCTCACTCACTCCCTCTCACTCCCTCTCTCTCCCTCTCTCTCTCCCCCTGTCTCTCCCTCCCTCACTCTCTACTGGTCTCTCCCTCCCTCACTCCCTCTCTATCCCCCCCCCCCCCCCAGCAGGTCCAGTTTCTAACCTTCAGCTCTGCTTCACACTAACAAAGACTCTTTGTGGCTCATTGTGGATCTCAGACAGATCTCTTGTCTCGTCTCGTCTCGTCTCAGGAACATCTGGACTTAATATTAGTCGCAGCAGATCACAGCTGAGGATGCTGGGAGCAGGAATGTTCCCACGATGCAACGGCAGACCGACTTTGTTAATTCATGGAGCTTCAGACAGTTCGGTCGTGTGTTTTAACTCAGACTCAGCAGTATTTTCTGCTCTGTCCAAAGACTTTGTAAAACCTGGACATAGTTTCTCTGACGTCACCTATGGAGTCGTATGTGACGCTCAGTGAACGGGTTCCTGACCCCGCCTATCTTGGGTGAAGCTGAGGTCGGACGAATAAAGCCTGGTTACTGACTAGACAGCTCACGGCTGGCTGCCACTCAAAGCAGCCATGCCCCTAATTATCCATAACTTTCAGCCTTAATATAATTTAAAACTATTCAGTTCTATAACATTCACCCCTCTTAGTACAGACACCCAAACTGTTTTCTGTTCCAGGCTGTAATCAGGTTTATTTCTGCTGTAAAGTTGGACATTATAACATGGGCTTTTACGGGGATTGACTCACTGTTGGAGCCTCAAGTGGCCAATAGAGGAACTGCAGTTTTAGATACACGAGCGTTGCTCAAGAAGCTTCTGCTTATGTTTGTCCTTCTGTTCACAATGAGAACATTTCATCCTCCAGAGTGAAAAAATCAGACACTCGTTTGCATAAAACTGTTTAGACACCCTGTTGCTTGACTGACGATCTTTAACCCGTTTTCTGATTTAGTGAAGTGAACATAGAAGCAGAAACATACCGTGACATTTGACCTCTGGGTCTCCCCAGAACAACTCTCGACACTCGCTGCATGTTCTTCCTCCGAAACCGGGCTGACAGGAACATTGACCACTGATCTGTGTACATTCAGAGGTCCAGTAGAGAAATGATCAAAATACCAAGCCAGTAGCTGGAAAACTCAACAAGTTTCACAGTTTTATTTTATTATTTGTTGAGCTGCAAAAAATGTTTAAAATTCCTTCACAAAAACTATATTTTTTAACTACGTTAAAATCTGGAGAACATTCAATCAATCAGCTAAATGTCTTTCAGGAATTTAATTAACACCTTTATTGAAGCAGAAACCAGAAAAAAGATCTGAGACGGCTTGTTTCAGATCATTTTCTTCTCTTTCCTTTCAGCCTTCCTCACCTCATTGCAGGACATCCCAAACGAGTGTTTGGGGTCGCAGTCACAGGTCTGACAGCCGCCGCCGCTTGCCATGTTCCAGGTGTCGGGTGCGCAGCGGTCGCAGTGTTGACCAACCACGTTGGAGAGGCAGTGACACTGACCGCTGCTGCGGTCACAGTGACAGTCGCCAGATGATGGACAGCTGGAGGGCTCGCTGCCCAGCTGGTTACAAACACACTCTGCAGACAAGAACCAGTCTCCATTAAGATTTATCAAGATTTTACTCAAGAGGTTTATCTAGAATCAAGACTTTACTGCAGATTTCAGACTACTTCAGTCTACGGATCCCCGCTGGTCTCTACTGGTCCCTGCTGGTGTCTACGGATCCCTTCTGGTCTATACGGATCCCCGCTGGTCTCTACTGGTCTCTACAGATCCCTGCTGGTCTCTATGGATCCCTGCTGGTCTCTACAGATCCCTGCTGGTCTCTATGGATCCCTGCTGGTCTCTACTGGTCCCGGCTGGTCTCTACTGGTCCCTGCTGGTGTCTACGGATCCCTGCTGGTCTCTACGGATCCCTGCTGCTCTCTAATTGTCTCTATGGCTCCCTGCTGGTCTCTACTGATCGCTGCTGGTCTCTAATGGTTTCTACAGATCCCTGCTGGTCTCTAATGATCCCTGCTGGTCTCTAATGGTCTCAACGGATCCCTGCTGGTCTCTAATGGTCTCTACGGACACCTGCTGGTCTCCACGGATCCCTGCTGGTCTCTACTGGTCTTAACTGGTCTCCACTCATCTCCACTGGTTCCAGTAATGGCACTGGGTGGGTGCCATGGTAACCCGGTGTACTCACTCCTGCAGTCCTGCAGCATGGCGTTGCCGTAATAACCCAGCTTGCAGCTCTGGCAGGCGGCACCCTCGCTGTGGTAAAGGCAGTGCAGACATTCGCCGGTTCGGCTGTCACAGGACTCCGGGTCCAACATGTTGATGTTGTTATTGCACTGACAGGGCTGACATGTCCCACCCACTTCCCCGGGGTTTCCATAGTAACCAGGTGAGCACTCGTCACAGCGAGCACCTGCAGAGAGGAGAAAACAATACAGACATCAGCTGACGGTTGACGGTTTTACAGAAGTTGACATTTTCACTACTTTTACTCTCCAGCTGCTGTCACTTAAACACAAACTAATGCTTTAATGATCACTGCTATTTCTACCGATGTTTTCACTGCTTTAATCATTTACGTCTTAGCTGATCTTTATACTTCAGCAGCTTTTAGTTACACGGGACCAAACAGGCCATCAGAGAGAAAATCATGTGTTTTTGTGTTTTTATTAGTTATTCTTAATGTCTGTCATCAGAGTCAGATTCAGACATATTCAGTTGGATTACTCACAAGACATAACAATACTGAGGTTGGTAACTTTAACTTTACCAAAACAAAGTGTCTCAACAACTAATTCTGTAAGCTGTGGGATCACATGTAACCTGTATGAACGGCATTCAAAGTTTCACCATCACATATATAAAATACAGTTATATATAGTTATTAATCTTACAAAGACCAGGCCTGGGCGATATGGCTGAAAAGTCTATCATGGTAGTTAAGTTTAATAGAGGTCGATATCAATAATTTTGATCATTCTTAAATACTTGTACTATATTGATAATTTTTAAAGATCAGGCAAAAATGGTTGAATTTAACCTCTTTATGTTGCATTCAACTATATCAAGCCACACACTAAAGAGCCCAGACATTCAGTGAAAAGCAGCTCTGGAGGATGAGCGTCCCTGAGAGGAGCAGCAAAGGACCGGGACAGAGGCCGAAGAGGTCGCTGCAATTACCAGGAAACTGAAGCTCATAAACCACTGTACATTACTAGCATTACTGTTAGTTAACAGTCTTACAGGCAACATTTTATTTAACTATTTTCTTATATCTATCGATGACGTATCTATCACCAATACATATTGCTACTGTTTAAGTGTTGCATTTTATGTATTAACTCATCATTATGTATATATTTTTAATAGTATTAAGAATACATTGCATCTTTCTCTGTTTCAAAATAAATTAGCAGGCAGCCAGATCAAGATCAGGACAGGAGGCCACAGGGGGCACCAAAATCAACTGATTCCCAATACAAGTTTTCAGTGATTACACTTAAACTACTGTCATCTTACACTTTAACCAACTTCCTGACTAACGTCGTTGCTTATGTACAAAATGAACTACAACCTATTACAATCCACACTCCAATCTCTCCAGCTCTGACACTTCAACTGGAAATGTCACTGTGTTATCACCATCCTACAACCGGTAACTGCTTCAGCTACTTTCAGTCTTCACACATCAACTACACTTGAACTAAGCTTTACCCTTTGACTTGACATCCAAATACTAAAACCAATACTTCAGCTGCTTTCAGTGCTTTAACTCCGACTCCCAACATCACAAGCAAACAGTAATCATTTTAAGATATTTTAATTAATTTACCATGTTGAAACCAGCAGTTATAGTAAGCGATTACAATAAAGTCTTATTCACAAAAAGTGGCCTATTCTGTTATTAGTGTAGCTTTGAAATGTCATTCTTAAGAAGTTAGCTCCGACCGATCATCACAAGCCGATGCTGTCATGCTGTAGTTTTATATAGAAAAGTGTAGGGAAAAATACTTGAATATTTTGTGTACAGACTGTTGGAGATTTGGAGTGTAAAGAAAAGGAGAAAGCTGGTGATTCACACATCTGTCAGCAGCTGAATCCAGCCTGAACAATTTACTTCCTGATTTAATAACAGAGCTGCATCACATTCCTGCTCTCAGCTTCTGTTTACATCAAACTAAATCACAAAGTTTACTCTCTTTAAATTGAAACCCCTGTTTGTTACCGCAGGGCAGCTTCTGTCTGACTCACCAAAACTAAAAAAACACTGCAGTTCATATCACTCAGAACACTTCCTGCTGAGAACCAAAGCCTCAGGCTGACCTGTCTGTGCTTCTACTGAGTTTTACTGTCACAGCTGTTCGCTTGTGTCTCCTTTCTGAACAACATCAGGAAATAAAACAGCTTGACGAAAAAAGTTCAAAAATATCAAAATAGTAAAACTCTGTTTGCAGCTCAATTTTAATAACGTTTCACCTCTGTATCCAGCTCAGTGTTAATAAAGTTTCACCTCTGTATCCAGCTCAGTGTTAATAAAGTTTCACTTCTGTATCCAGCTCAGTGTTAATAAAGTTTCACTTCTGTATCCAGCTCAGTGTTAATAAAGTTTCACCTCTGTATCCAGCTCAGTGTTAATAAAGTTTGTACCTCTGTATCCAGCTCAGTGTTAATAAAGTTTCACTTCTGTATCCACCTTGGTGTTAATAAAGTTTGTACCTCTGTATCCAGCTCAGTGTTAATAAAGTCTGTACCTTTGTATCCAGCTCAGTGTTAATAAAGTTTGTACCTTTGTATCCAGCTCAGTGTTAATAAAGTTTCACCTCTGTATCCAGCTCAGTGTTAATAAAGTTTGTACCGTTGTATCCAGCTCAGTGTTAATAAAGTTTCACCTCTGTATCCAGCTCAGTGTTAATAAAGTTTGTACCTTTGTATCCAGTGTTGCAGACACAGATGGCTTGCTGGGAGTCGTCGCCACGGTAACAACTCCCTGCGAACTGCCGCAGGCTGCCAGGGCCGTCAGGACACATACAGGGACGACAGTGGTCACCTGACCCAAGCACTGGGTCACCATAGTAACCCTCAAGACACCTGAACAGAGGTGACAGAGGAAGTGATGTGGATAAGTTGACCCACATATTGACAAGTTGTCCTCAGACCTCTATAACTAGTCCTCAGACTTTTATAACTTACCATCAAACCTCTGTAACCAGTTCTCAAACCTCCGCAACTAGTCCTCAGACCTCTATGACTGGTCCCCAGACCTATATTACTAGTCTTAGAACCTCTATACCTATACCCCAGACCTCTATAACTAGTCATTAAAACTCTAACTAGTCCCAATACCTCTATAACTAGTCCTAAAACCTCAAACTAGTCTATAACTAGTCCTTATACCTCTATAACTAGTGATTCGACCCATATTACTAGTCATCAGACTTATGTCACAGTTGTAACTCACCTGTCACAGGTGTTTCCGGTGCTGTGGTCCCGGCAGTTAATGCATCGTCCAGTGTTGGGGTCGCACTCGTCAGCGTGTCCATTACAGGTGCAGGGTCGGCAGGTAGGGAAGCCCCAGTGACCCGGCAGACAGCGGTCACACTGCCGACCATACGCTCCAGGTACGCACACACACTGACCGGTCAGCTGATCGCAGAATGAACTGTGTGAACCCTGAGGGTCGCACGCACACACTGAAAACACACAAAACATAAACAGACAGTTTACACTGAAAATATATAACGTCATAATATCATCAGTTCATATTGATGATTATTATCAGTATGTATTGATGAATATTATCAGTATGTATTGATGACTGATCAATCAGGGTTCTGACCTCTGCAGCCGTTGGGTCCAAACTGGAATGTGGCCGGAGCACATCTGTCGCAGCTCCTGCCGACCACGTTTGGGCGACACTGACACTGACCGCCGCTGGGGTCACACACGGTGCTGAGGGAGCCTTGAGGGTCACACTGGCATTCTGGGAAATGGAGTTCAACAGAGGAGACGAGTTAGACAGCCAACAAGTTTCAACAGGATGAGAAAAAAAGTTGTCCTCCGCAGATCCTGTCTGAGAGAGTGCGACAACAGATTTATGAGCAGGAAGGTTGTTTGAGGAATGTGAAGAAGAAACCAGTCGAGTCTCGTTCAGGAGGTCGTTGAGTAGCGTGGTGGAAACATCGATGAGTGACGTCACTCAGAGATAAATAACAGCAGGAAAGAAATAGGAAGTACATTTTAATTAAAAAATGCACTTTGCATACTGAAACATACAGAGAAATAAAACACACACACTTGTTCAGACACGAATAGTATTTACACTCACATCCTGCCTGCAGACCATGTTGGATTGAAAACCTGTCAGCACACAGTCAGACATCAAAAAACTGCTCTACGGCTCTACAAGTAACTAAGTTAAATTATGTAAGATTTTGAGGTGTTTGTGCTTTTACTCCAGTATTGTATGCCACTTTATACCTCAGTTATTCAGTTGTGTAAGAAGTATATTTTATATTATTATTAACCATTTCATCACCGACTGCATTGCTCCACCTGTCTCAGTTGTTGTTGTAGTGTCACATGTCTATGGTGCAACAACACACCTGTAACATGACGCTCCATTATCAATGAAAGCTATTCTATAAACGGTACACATTACTATCATTTTATCGCCCGGGTCTCAGTGAACTATCATCAAATCCTCATCCTACAATTCTGTTCACACCTCAGAGACGATTATAAATTCAATACCAATTGATGAAGGCAATGACGCAATGAGGCAAATCCTCGTGAATCTTTTGAACGAACCACTGAAGATTGAATCTCTTCACTACCTGCAGAAGACAGAAACAGTTAGAGAGGAGCTGGTGAACGTAGTAGTAGCTTAAGAGACAGATATTTCCCTCAGGAGCAGCTGGAGACCAAACACAAGGCTAAAAGAGAGAGAAGTATGGACTGAGTTTCATCAGGTGACAGACACACGACTCTGCGTGGTCTTGATGTATCTGGGAAACTGCTGGAAGTGGAAATAAAAAACAGTTAGTAACTAACTACATTAAAATGATTCTCATCGCCTACATCACTGCTGCGCTGAGCTGGGTGCTTCCCTTGGGGAGTGTCGAGGTCTGAGGGTTAGGGGGTTAGGGCTAACCCCCTAACCCTAACCCGGACAGCAAACATTAGTCACAAGAAAATAATACAAGGTTCTGTTGGTTAGAACGAACCTTGGACAGATGGTGTGAGATTATCAAGGAAGAGTCAAATTCAAGGTGGACTGATGTACCTTTAGCTCCCTGATGCAACATGGCAGAGATGCTGAAGATAAAGTTTCTGCAGATGTCGGTCATCTGCGACTTGATGACGCTCTGACTGTTCTCCAAACAACGATAGCGCTGAAAAGTGTCCCAACCGCTGTTTCCGCTGGAGTCTCCACCCTCTGAGGCCGTGAAGATCTCCAGATTCTTACAGTGAGGCATCAACACAATCTGAGGATGAAGAAGACCACCAAACTGACTGAAAGCACTCTCTACATGTGATATCAGAGGGAGAAGTTTTTCCAGATTTTTAAACCTCTTTCACATGTAAATGTCACATGAAGGTCCCATGATTAAGATTCACAGTAAAGAAGTAAATCTGAGTTCCTATCATCACTCCCTGATCTCTGCCCAGCACACACAGCAGATTATTAAAGGCAGCAGGTCCTGGTCTGTATCTAATGACATTTGCTGTGGAAGTTATTATCGTCACTGCCATACCTCTGGTGTATGAGCTCTGCTAGGATTCATCAATGGGCTGAAAATTAATCAGCAACTTTGATAATTGATTAATCATTTCAGTAATTTTTCAAGCAACAACTCAAATCATTGTTTGGGTTAGGCTCTTCACTTCTTTTCTGTCTTTCTCTGGATAGTATCACAGTAAACTGAGTATCTGTGAGTTTTGGGGGTTTAACCCTATTTAAAGATGTGGGCTGTGGGCAATATGATGATGACTGACATTTATTTTGTGTCATTTTATATATCAAATGATTAATCCACTAAACGAGCAACAATCTGCAGATTAATCAATAATGTAACTAAATTGTAAGTCAGTTGTATTTCTATTCTCAGTATCCAAAGATAAGAGTTTCCTCACCGAGTCGATGAGTGTGTACGGAGACTGGACGTCACTGAGGGGCGAGTAGAGCGGCAGACTGAGGCGGACCGTGTAGTTCAGACCAGATTCAAAACAAACCGGTCTGGGAAGGACCACGTACCTGAGGGGACAGACGGGAAACAACAAAAACTCACATTAGGTGTCTCACATTAGAAGAAAAATGATTTTTCCAGACAAAAATTAAAGATTCACAGTCAGCCAGCTGACAAACTACCACAACAGTAACACCAACTAACTAACAGAGACTCCAAGAGGACACAATGCAGTGATTCAATCAAAGTGTTATCTGTTCTAATCTGATCCTATCTGAAGTAATATGACAGCTGAGATCTGTAGTTACGCGAGTCTGACTGAGTCTACCACTGTCTGTGTCTGCAGGAAGGATGGGAAAATAAATTGTGGTGTTCTTTACAAATGTAAATGGAAAACTTAAAACAAGACGTTACAGATTATGTTAAGAACATGACTCATATCTCAGGCAACAGACAAACATCACGTCTGAAGTCTTAGTATTATTGACCTTCATGTTTGATCAAGCTTTGGCTGCATGCATGTAAACAGTCCATGTGAAGAACAAAGGAGTCCAAAACCGAACACATAGGCTGAAATAAAACTTCAGCTATCGACTGACGATGACACGCCACTGACTGTTACCCCCAGAGGCTACATTCTTGTCAGGAGATAGCCGATGGGTTTCAACATTGCAGCATCCTAACCGTCACTCAACACACTTTAATGGAAATGAAATACCAAACAGACGATGACCTTCAAACTTAACTCCTGGTTCTTTCCTCCAAAAATCGTCTCTGATTAATCAGGAGTCAACTCAATGAAAGAAGCAGCCTTTTAATTAACTATTCCTGTCATCGGTAGTGATGATACCCAACGTACAACAGCATCAAACAAGAGCACAAAATCAGAATAAAAAACATTTCAAGTGTCTCACTTGACTTGAAGGACTTTAATTTTCTGAGAAAATCATCCTGGAGTATTGTGACCAGTTCAATATCATATCAATATGAACCACAGTTATCAATAATGAGCTCCTCTGTCTTACTAACATGCGTCAGACTTGAACCATAAAGACCTTCATCTTCATCAAACAACCAGAAAAATATCAGAATCTGCTAAATGTTACCGTGAGCCAGGGTGAAGTGAGATCATCTGGTTGTCGTCATCCGGCACAGTGTTGACACAGCGACTGTCTGCTGTGATTGGTCCAGGCCTCATCACTGTCATCAGAACCTCCTCCCATTGGTCAGGCAGCTGCATGAATGAACGTGTGGTTTCATGTATGTTTTTCTTCTTTTTCCTTAACTTTTTAGAAGTATAACTTCTGCTCCATTATCTTTTTACTTACGTCTCTGTCAGATCTCCAGCTTTGTGTCTGTTTAGCAGAAGTTGTGTTTAACTGTCACAACAGAAGAGACTATGGTTTCGTCCAGCTGTGATAACTGGTTGTAAAATTATTTTATGACATGATCAAATCTACTTTTAGAGAAAAGAACTGAACAATGACATAATTTCCTTCTACAATCAGAGAGGTAAACTTTGGATGATGGCTAGACATTGGTCATAATGTTCATATTGATGTGAATCAGAGAGGACTGATCTCTAGTTTCTACTGAAGTGAATTATGTCTTATCTAACACTCAAAGGCTTTCGTCTGATTTAAATTCGATATTGTGAGCGCGATGGCTGCTGGGAGGACCTACACCTGCCGACAGCGTCCTACCTGAGGCTCGTAGCGGATGAGGATGTCATACTCCATAGAGTGGGGGATGTTGTCCACGGTGAACTCCAGGAACGCCCCCTCTGGGACGTTGACCAGACCGATACCTGTCCAGGTGGGGCTGCGGTCCAGAGGGTGGGGCCTCGGGACAACCGTCACTCCCTAAAGAAACGAGATGAAGACATGAAGACATCTAGAGAACTGGTTGGTTTGTGTTAGAGACAATAAAATAATATCAGCAGCATTAACACAGATGCTGAAATAAATGATTGGTGTAACAAGCAGCGGTCATGTTGATCCTCTTTATAACCCAGGAAGTTTATCCAACAGAACACTGCTCAAAAATCAACTTCAAAAGAAAATCAGAGACTTTAAAATGAGTGTTCAGTTTCAGAACCTGGCAGCTGTATTTTGTACAAGTTACTGATTGGCTGACTGATTTTTTGAGCACTGAACTAGTTTCTGAGAAAAAGTCAAATCATGAATAATTTAATTTGCATCATGAACATGAAATTAAATTACTCATGAACAGCTCGATAAAGTTGGACTTTAACTGTATTTATTAGATGCAATACTTTAGTCTGTTTATATTGTTTGATGCACTGTTGTGTTATGTGTGTCTTGTAAGGTGTCCTTGAGTGCTTTGAAAGGTGCCTTTAAATAAAATGCATTATTATTATTAGCCTGACTGACAATGTGTTTCTTTAACTGTTGATCTATAATGACAAACATTTTTCAACAGTTTGAAGTCCGACTCAAGTTCTGTCTTTGTAAAGCAGCTAAAAGGAGCCGTACCATACACCCCACAGGAAGTCAGCCATTTTGAATTTACTGTGTCATTTTCTTCTAGAGAATCGACCATATTGAGCTTCTAAGCATGTAACAGTAGAGAAGTTAAACTTAAACCAAGCTATTGTAATCTGGCTGAGTGGAAGCAGAAACAGCAGTGGACCAAGTACTGAACCCTGTTGAACGTCACATATAAATGTAATCAGAGTTTTAAACATGCCCTCCATGCCCTCCCTGTTTTTCCAGAAATGGTAAAATACAGAAATTTCCAGGTTTTGACTTCATCCAGTTTGGATTTAAGGGGTCTTCTTTGGTTTAGTGGTAGAAGTTTTATTTTTTGTCATTCTTGACCTTCAATGTGTTAAATATCTTTCCCTGACATAAATTACCTTCCACAGAAAAAAATAGTTTGTCAGAGGGAAAAGAGAAAAAAAACTCCCAGAACAAAATCTTTGAGGTGATAAAAGCTCAAGGGTCAAAGGTTAAAAATGTGACTTACAGGTCCAAACTTGGCGTCCTCGGCTTCATACGTGTAATGATCCAGAGCGATGAAGTAGAATCCAGACTCCACCTGATCACAGCGACGACCAAACATGTGATCTCTGCATACGCACTGACCGCTCACCTGATCACACCTGCAGGAAGACAGGAAGTGGAAAAATTTAGAACTGAAGAAAAACTTAAACGGATCAAACAAACAGGAAGGAAACGTGTCAGAAACACTGAAGAAGTAAAACAGCACACTTTAATATGTTTCATTGGGTTATTTGACATGTTTGCTCCGTGGAGGCCTTTCCTGTTGCTATTGTAGGGTTAATGTAGCAACCCATGTTTGTTACGCCTGTTTGTCCTGCATCGTGTAGCTGTTAGCTGTCTGTTAGCTGTTTGTTAGCTGTTAGCAGTT
This sequence comes from Pagrus pagrus, assembly GCF_965226575.1. Classification (NCBI taxonomy): domain Eukaryota; kingdom Metazoa; phylum Chordata; class Actinopteri; order Spariformes; family Sparidae; genus Pagrus; species Pagrus pagrus. The sequence continues at coordinate 62,862 of NC_140194.1, forward strand.
GGTTAATTGTTTGGTAGCTGTTAGTTAGCTGTTTTTTTTTAGCTGTTAGCAGTTTGTTAGCTGTCATCAATTAGGACTCAGAATGTTCCAAACATCAATCTAATTAACTGATATTTGATTTTTTCTCTGTCTGTGCTTCGTCCTGTGATCTGTAGTTTAAGTTCCTCATTTTGTTTTTGTGGTGCAGTGAAACAAATAGTTTGTACAAAATCTTTGTCTTTATAGAAGTAGATTAAGGTTAACGCTGTTAATAAACGTTCTTTGTTATCTTCACAGTCAGGACTCGAGATGAAAAACTCACAGAGTGGTACAGAGTACAGTTAGCAGTTAGCTATTAGCATTAAGCAGTTAGCAGTGATTTGGATGTGAACTCACTGGTTGTTTAAGGCTCCTCCCAGGTCACAGTCACATGGTCTACAGCCATCCATGTCGTTACTGAGACCCCAGTGCTCAGGCTGAAAACACACACACACACACACACACACACACACACACACACACACGAGACGTGTCATTAAGTAGTTTTCTGACTTTCCGCTCGTTTAAAGCTGCGAAAGGATGTTATTCTGGCTTTTATCTCCTCCACACACTCACACTCGGACACAGTCACTCACACTCACACACACACACACACACACACACACACACACACACACACACCCAGGACCAACCGCAGTTTCTGTCTGATTCCAGCCAGACCAGTTAAAGATTCAGGAATGTGAGCTCATTGGCTGATTAAACCTCTGCTCTGATGTCATTGGCTGTTTTGTAACCACCGTAACTGTGTCATATTTCTCACCACACACTGGTCACAGTCTCTTCCGGTCACCAGACGTTTACAGAAACAACTTCCTGTTTCACTGTCGCATGGATTTCCTCCAGGAAGTGTTCCCACAGGACTGCAGGTACAAGCTGAAACACAGTACAAATACACACAATGACTGCAGGTAAAAGCTGAAACACAGTACAAATACACAATGACTGCAGGTACAAGCTGAAACAAAGTACAAAATACACACAAGGACTGCAGGTACAAGCTGAAACACAGTACAAATACACACAATGACTGCAGGTACACAGTGAAATGCAGTAATAATACATACAAGTCATTGTGAAGTGTTGTGTAGTCATTGTGTAGTGATGTGTAGTCTTTAAGAAGTGTTGTGTAGTCATTGTGTAGTGTTGTGCAGTCTTTGTGAAGTGTTGTGTAGTCGTGTAGTCTTTGTGAAGTGTTGTGTAGTCGTCGTGTAGTCTTTATGAAGTGTTGTGCAGTCTTTGTGAAGTGTTGTGTAGTCGTCGTGTAGTCTTTATGAAGTGTTGTGAAGTCATTGTGTAGTCATTGTGTAGTGTTGTGTAGTCATTGTGTAGTCTTTGTGTAGTGTTGTGTAGTCGTCGTGTAGTCTTTGTGAAGTATTGTGTAGTAGTGTAGTGTAGTGTAGTCGTTGTGTAGTCTTTATGAAGTGTTGTGAAGTCATTATGTAGTGTTGTGTAGTCATTGTGTAGTCTTTGTGAAGTGTTGTGTAGTTGTGTAGTTAAGTGTTGTGTAGTCGTTGTGTAGCCTTTATGAAGTGTTTTGAAGTCATTGTGTAGTCATTGTGTAGCGTTGTGTAGTCACTGTGTAGTCTTTGTGAAGTGTTGTGTAGTTGTGTAGTGAAGTGCTGTGTAGTCGTTGTGTAGCCTTTATGAAGTGTTGTGAAGTCATTGTGTAGTCACTGTGTAGTGTTGTGTAGTCATTGTGTAGTCTTTGTGAAGTGTTGTGTAGTTGTGTAGTGAAGTGTTGTGAAGTCATTGTGTAGTCGTTGTGCAGTCTTTGTGTAGTGTTGTGTAGTGAGGTGTTGTGTAGTCATCGTGTAGTGTTGTGAAGCGTTGTGTCGTCCTGTAGTGAAGTGTCGTGAAGCGCTGTGTCGTCCTGTGGTGAAGCGCTGTGTCGTCCTATAGTGTAGTGTTGTGAAGAGTTGTGTCGTCCTGTAGTGAAGTGTTGTGTAGTGTTGTGTCGTCCTATAGTGTAGTGATGTGAAGCGTTGTGTCGTCCTGTAGTGAAGTGTTGTGAAGCGTTGTGTCGTCCTGTAGTGAAGTGTTGTGAAGCGTTGTGTCGTCCTGTAGTATAGTGTTGTGAAACGTTGTGTCGTCCTGTAGTGTAGTGTTGTGAAGCGTTGTGTCGTCCTATAGTGAAGTGTTGTGTAGTGTTGTGAAGCGTTGTGTCGTCCTATAGTGTAGTGTTGTGAAGCGTTGTGTCGTCCTGTAGTGTAGTGTTGTGAAGCGTTGTGTCGTCCTGTAGTGTAGTGTTGTGAAGCATTGTGTCGTCCTATAGTGTAGTGTTGTGAAGCGTTGTGTCGTCCTGTAGTGTAGTGTAGTGAAGCGTTGTGTCGTCCTGTAGTGAAGTGTTGTGTAGTGTTGTGAAGCGTTGTGTCGTCCTATAGTGTAGTGTTGTGAAGCGTTGTGTCGTCCTGTAGTATAGTGTTGTGAAACGTTGTGTCGTCCTGTAGTGTAGTGTTGTGAAGCGTTGTGTCGTCCTATAGTGAAGTGTTGTGTAGTGTTGTGAAGCGTTGTGTCGTCCTGTAGTGTAGTGTTGTGAAGCGTTGTGTCGTCCTGTAGTGTAGTGTTGTGAAACGTTGTGTCGTCCTGTAGTGAAGTGTTGTGTACAGTGTCGTACCCCTGCAGCCTTCAGGCGTGTCGCTCAGCCCGTAGGTCGCCTCCCTGCAGCGCTCGCAGCGTTCTCCCTCCACGTTGACTTTACAGCGACACTGGCCGGCGATCAGTCCAGCTCGAACGTCCGTCAGACCGTCACAGATTCCTCCGTTCAGAGAGCCCAGAGGGTCACAGTTACAGGCTACGGAAACACACGCAGGACAAAATTGGATGAAGGCGGAAAATAAAAAACGTGGATCCACACGCAGTTTAGGGGAAAATAAAGACAACTAAACTGTTTGGTAAATGGTCTTGCATTTCTATAGCGCTTTTCCAGTCTACTGACAGCTCAAAGCGCTTTACAATACTTGGCACATTCACCCATTCACACACACATTCACACACTGATGGCGGAGGCTGCCATGCAAGGCGCCAACTGCTCATCATCAGGAGCAATTTGGGGTTCAGTATCTTGCTCAAGGACACTTCGACATGTAACTGAGAGGAGCCGGGATTCGAACCAGTGACCTTCCGATTACTAGACGACCCGCTCTACCTCCTGAACTACAGCCGTTTTACTGATGTATCTCTCTGAAGACGTATATTTTTACAGCTTGAACATGTCCAGTTCACATCTATACACTCCCATATATCAATCAGACACTCTGGTCTTGGTTCACACAGATCAGACAGTCTGGACTCAGGCGGTCTGGACTCACGTTGGCAGATGTTGGGATCTCTGACGTCTCTCTCTGGATGTTGGTAGTAAAACGGTTTACACTGTTCACAGTTGTGTCCGGCGCTGTTATGACGACAGTCGTCACAAACTCCTCCGCTGACGTTTCCTGAAGCCTTGAACACGGCTATGTCGAAGTGACACGAGTCTGAGTGCTGGTTACAGTTACACTCTGAGAAAAGACGAGATTCAGTCAGCCAACACATCGACACAGTTCAAGTTTATTTAATATATTAACCGACTGTTGTTTCATCTGCAACAGTTGATTATGATTAATATTAATTCCTAAGAACAAACTGAAACCTGAAGTGACACATTTTATTTTGATGTCAGATTTTAAAGCAGCAAATATCTGAGCTGTTTCAGGATCCATTCAGACCATCAGGTTAGTACTGCTATCAAAAGTTTTAAACTAGTTTTAGTCCACTGGAACCCAATGGAGACCAGTAGAGACCAGCAGACAGCAGCAGAAACCAGCAGAAACCAGTATGGACTCACTCTTGCAGGCGTTGGTGTTGCGTCCCTCAGCTGGCCTCCACGGCAGGTCGTGGTGGAAGTCCTGACACTGTTCACAGTTCAGACCTTTAGTGTTGTGGTTACACATGCAGTGACCGTGAACCTGAACACACAAAACACACAAACTCACACATACGCACTAAATCTGATCAACTGTCACAATAATCAATCAATAGATATTGATCGATAGTGATATTGGGATCTGTAATTAAGTTTTCATGACTTTAAACATTATGATCAACTGAAAACTGTCATCAGTGGTTTTCTCTCAAAAGTAAGAACTGTGTTTCTGCTTCCACTGAAGAATAAAGTCCAACACAGAATCAAAACAGAATCTGGACCGAAAGAACAGCAACAGCTGCCCCCTTCAATACTGCACCGCCCCTTAAATACTACCACGCCCCTTTGATACTGCCCCGTCCCAATCAGGACTCACCATGCCCTCTCTGGTCTCCCCTGTTCCATGGATGGGGGCGCACTCAGAGGCGTGTCCGTAGCAGAAGCAGTTTCCTCGGACCACCATGTCGTAGATGGCGTAGTAATACTTCTCTTTGATCTCCATACGAGAGTCCAGCAGGTTATCTCCCAGTGTGTGAAGTTTAGTGAACTTCACCCGCAGGTTTGTGATTTTCAACATGTCTGAACAGAAGGTCAATAACAGGTGATCAATGATAGCTCAAAAGGCTAGCTCAACAATAGTCCTGACAGATTGGTGTAAGGAGACTTACTCTGGATTCTGGGACTATAGGGATCATCAATCTTGAACGCCGGGTCCAGAACTCTGAAAATCACCTGATAAAAACAAACAGATAATTGACGAGATTATCCAACTTTCTCATCAGGTGTGTGATGCCATCATTTCCTGTTTAAGACAGTGGTTACCTCTCCTTCAGTGGACGGCTCAATGTCAGAGTAACGTGAGTCACATATGACATCATCGACTTTGTGCATTGGACCGTGGGAAACAGACGGGAAGGAGGTCTCGCAGTCGTAGGCGAAGTAACGATAAACCTGCCAGTTCTTCCCAAAATCAGCTGATCGCTCAATCACCATGGCAGCAGGTCGAAACGTCTAAGGGGACAGAATGATGTCAGAAAACGTTAAATATCATCCGAAGGTTCTACCTATCCCACCGAGAATCAACAACAGAACAAATAAAGAATGTCTGAACAGTGTTGTATCAATGTTTAAGTCTACCCTGCAGATCTTTGTACAGTAGTACAACAAACATTGTCTCATCCTCAACACAAAAGACTTGGTGTTTGACCTCAAGACTCTCTGTGACCACTCACCATCACCAGGTACCTGGCCATTCACACTTATTACAAACTACTGTTCCAGGTCCATGTCGTCTACTCCTGGCTGCAGCAGAGGCTGCTGTTCCTCAGAAGACTCAGGACCTCTGATGTCAACCAGGAAAAGCAGCTTCTGTTTTTCATGCAGTAGTGGAGATCTTCCTGTCTTATACTATCTCTGATGTTGATGAAGGGTCTCAGTCATCCAGGTCATGGTAATTCTGAGTGCTGTATTGTAGTTAACTGGACTTGTTTCAGTTTCTTGAAGATGTTTCACCTCTCATCCAAGAGGCTTCTTCACTTCTAACTAACTGGAGTAGACTGTAGAGTCACTAAACTCTAATCTATTAATCTATAATATGCAGAGTGTTGTATTGTGGGATTGTTTAGCAGAAAGAAGTAAACATGGTATTGACACAATACTATATTTATGCACAAATATAAACAGGAAATGATTTCAGACACAGCTAGTGTCTATAGAGGAGTCTGACCAATCAGAACAGTGTTTATATTCAGTGTAAAGTTGACACTGTTGGCAGTGATCAGCTCCCACACTGTGTGTACCTGTGTAGAACTCACCTTGAAGGTCATGATGAGATGTGTGAAGTGAAACTCGGCCTCCAGGTTTAGCTGGATGGTAACATTCTCCAAACCTTCAGACAGGAAAACATCAGACAGTCATGCCAATTTATAACTGGAATGGCACTCAGTAGAGCGCATACCACCGCAAAGGCCCAACAGTCCCCTTTAATTAAATTGAGCCTAATCTGATATCAAGCTCAAACTCAAGCCCATTCCTAACTTTGAACCACTCATAACTACTGAATCCTATAATTTCACTGTTTGTCAACTGGACTGGATATGATGGGGCCTCTTCCAGAGAGTGCCATCAATACATGTTAGTGATGCTAGACTATGTTGCTCACGACCCTGAGGCAGTGGCCTTGAGGAAAGCCTCAGCCAAGCAAATGAAAAGGACGTTTTCCTCCTCCGCAGTAGAGTGGGGACTCCATTAACTTTCAGAGTGATGAAGGAGCTGCGCACACCCGTGAATATTGAATTCAAGGATTAATCACTGTTTAAACAGTGTGTTGCGAAGGATGCGTACATCATAAAAAATAACCATCAAACAGTAGAAACACAAATAAGACTTGTTGTTCCTGAGGCGAGTTCTTTGAGCTCTTCGGTCTAAAAGGAACCGTTCGTCTCTGAGCTGATGTCCTGCTTTAATAAAGTTAGCGTCAGCTGATCTGTGATCAGTTCATCAGTCTCCAGCTGAACCTGAACCAGCACAACTGACTGAGGAGGAGTTCATGTCAGACCGCTGACCTCTAACTGACCTCTGACCTCTGAGCTGTGTGTGGTGGTTCTCACCATTCTCAGACTGCCACCAGGTCTTCAGTCTGTTTGGAGCAAATGTGGTGACGACGTTCTCGATACGATGACCACTTGTCTGATCCATACGCTCGTCGTACTGCACTGTTGAGTCACACAAGAAACACTTCTTCTCCTCCTGGTTAATGAGAGACAGAAAGGGGAGCGATGAGGAATAAGGTCAGTTATGAGTGATGAGAGGAGTGATGAGGTGAGTGAGTGAGGTGAGTGAGTGATGAGGAGTGATGAGGTGAGTGAGTGATTAGAGGAGTGATGAGGGGAGTGAGTGATGAGGGGAGTGATGAGGAATGAGGTGAGGTGAGGTGAGTGATGAGTGATGAGGTGAGTGATGAGTGATGAGGTGAGTGGTGAGTTATGAGGGGAGTGATAAGTTGAGTGATGAGTTATGAGGGGAGTGATGAGTGATGAGGAGAGTGATGAGGGAAGTGATGAGTGGAGTGATGAGTGATGGCGAGTGATGAGGGGAGTGATGAGGGGAGTCACAAGTTATGAGGTGAGTCATGAGTGATGAGGTGAGTGAGTGATGAGGGGAGGGATGAGGTGAGTGATGAGAGTAGTGATGTGTGATGAAGGAAGTGATGAGGGGAGTCACAAGTTATGAGGTGAGTCATGAGTGCTGAGGTGAGTGATGAGTTATGAGGAGAGTGATGAGTTATGAGGGGAGTGATGAGTGATGAGGGGAGTCACAAGTTATGAGGTGAGTGATGAGGGGAGTGATGAGTTATGAGGGGAGTGATGAGTGATGTGGGGGAGTGATGAGTTATGAGTGGAGTGATGAAGAGAGTGATGAGGGAAGTGATGAGTGGAGTGATGAGGGGAGTAATGAGGGGAGTGATGAGTGGAGTCACAAGTTATGAGGTGAGTCATGAGTGATGAGGTGAGTGAGTGATGAGGGGAGGGATGAGGTGAGTGATGAGAGTAGTGATGTGTGATGAGGGAAGTGATGAGTGCTGAGGTGAGTGATGAGTTATGAGGGGAGTGATGAGTGATGGGGGAGTGACAAGGGGAGTGATGAGGTGAGTGATGAGTTATGAGGGGAGTGATGAGTGATGGGGGAGTGACAAGGGGAGTGATGAGTGATGAGGGGAGTCACAAGTTATGAGGTGAGTGATGAGGGGAGTGATGAGTTATGAGGGGAGTGATGAGTGATGTGGGGGAGTGATGAGTTATGAGTGGAGTGATGAAGAGAGTGATGAGGGAAGTGATGAGTGGAGTGATGAGGGGAGTAATGAGGGGAGTGATGAGTGGAGTGATGAGGAGAGTGATGAGGGAAGTGATGAGTGGAGTCACAAGTTATGAGGTGAGTCATGAGTGATGAGGTGACTGAGTGATGAGGGGAGTGAGTGATGAGGGGAGTGATGAGTGATGTGGGGGGGTGATGAGTTATGAGGGCAGTGATGAAGAGAGTGATGAGGGAAGTGATGATTGGAGTGATGAGGGGAGTAATGAGGGGAGTGATGAGTGATGAGGGGAGTGATGAGTTATGAGTGGAGTGACGAGGGGAGTAATGAAGGGAGTGATGAGGGGTGTGATGAGGGGAGTGACGAGGGGAGTGATGAGTGATGAGGGGAGTGACAAGGGGAGTGATGAGGGGAGTAATGAGGGGAGTGATGAGGGGTGTGATGAGGAGAGTGATGAGTGGAGTGATGAGTGATGGCGGAGTGACGAGGGGAGTGATGAGTGATGAGGGGAGTCATGAGGTATGAGGTGAGTGAGTGATGAGGGGAGGGATGAGGTGAGTGATGAGAGTAGTGATGAGAGGAGTGATGAGTGGAGTGATGAGTGATGAGGGGAGGGATGAGAGTAGTGATGAGTGTGGAGGTGAGTGATGAGTTATGAGGAGAGTGATGAGAGGAGTGATGAGAGGAGTGATGAGTGGAGTGATGAGTGGAGTGATGAGGGGAGTAATGAGTGATGAGAGGAGGGATGAGAGGAGTGATGAGTGGAGTAATGAGTGATGAGGGGAGGGATGAGAGTAGTGATGAGTGTTGAGGTGAGTGATGAGTTATGAGGAGAGTGATGAGAGGAGTGATGAGAGGAGTGATGAGTGGAGTGATGAGTGATGAGAGGAGTGATGAGAGGAGTGTTGAGGGGAGTGATGAGGGGAGTAATGAGTGATGAGGAGAGTGATGAGAGGAGTGATGAGTGGAGTGATGAGTGATGGGGGAGTGATGAGTGATGGGGGAGTGACAAGGGGAGTGATGAGGGGAGTGACAAGGGGAGTGATGAGTGATGAGGGAAGTGATGAGTGATGGCAGGAGTAGTGGGAGGAGTTATGAGGGGAGTGATGAGTGATGAAGGGAGTTATGAGGGGAGTCATAAGTGATGAGGGGAGTGCTGAGGGGATTGATGAGTTATGAGTAATGTTCTGTCAGTAATAAATGTTTTAACTGGCTGTGATGTTGCTGATCTGTTAAAAATCACGCTTTTTTATGTTGTTAATGAAGTTATGTTGATGGAGTGAAAAAAGCCTGACAGGAAGTACAGCAAGCACAAACTGCAGTTTTCTTCTTTAACTTAAGAATAATTTGATGGAAGATGTATCCATCTTATCGTGATTGGACACCTTCAGTTTGACATCCTCTGTTTTTTCTCCACAGAAACATCTGGACAAATTTCTGTCTGCTGTTACAGATCAGTGTTTCCTTATAGGGAGGTGATTTTACACAGGAAACACACACACACACAGACACACACATAAACACTCTTACACACAGTTTACACATAGGGTAAACTTAGTTCTCTGTGAAAGGGTGGGGGTGAGATCACTGTTGCAAACAGCAGAAATACAAAGTCATTCAGCAGGGAGTTGTGTTTGCAGATGTGTGTGCTGCATTGATTAATAAATAAAATCCTCAGAGACAGAAAACAGATTAAGATTTAAATAAAGGTAAAGTGTTACTGCCCGTCTGTGACTCACAGCTTCAACTCAAAAAGTTCACTGAAATCATCAAAACTAAACAATCTGAAGCCATTTCAACATGTTACTGAATAAACCTGATCAGACGAGCAACAAGTAGATTAGTAGTTTATTTACCTGTCTGTCGTATAGGTCAGGTGTTAATTTACCTGGAGGTGGCTGACGATGCAGAATGGTTCGGGTCGCTTCAGTCCACAGGTGGAGGTGGATGACAGTTGGTGGGCTCGACCAATCAGAAGGTCTCCTGTTGCCGGGTAACAGCTGCCCTCTGTGCACACATCACTGAGCTCTGGGAGGCTGACATCATCTTGGGCCCCGCCCACTGACACCCCAACCTCCTGAGCAAAGCTATACACCTGCAGAACTGAGAGCAGAGACTCTTATTGTGAAAGTCTGAACCAGAAGTTAAACATTAGTCGTTTTTGTGGGAACACAAACAGAGCCTGAAGAAGAAACCCTGATGTAACCAAGATGTTAACCATTGTCATTAAACTTGTTATCTCTGACTGCAGGTTTAGGTTTAGGTTCAAGTCTGACTCTGATAAGCCTGACTCTGTTTCGCCTGACTCTGATAAACCCGACTCTGTTTCGCCTGACTCTGTTAAGCCTGACTCTGTTAAGCCTGACTCTGATAAACCTTCCTCTGTCAAGCCTGACTCTGTTAAACCTGACTCTGATTAACCTGACTCTGATAAACCGACTCTGATAAACCTGCCTCTGTCAAGCCTGACTCTGTTAAACCTGCCTCTGTTAAACCTGCCTCTGATTAACCTGACTCTGATAAACCGACTCTGATAAACCTGCCTCTGTCAAGCCTGACTCTGTTAAACCTGCCTCTGTCAGGCCTGACTCTGATAAACCCGACTGTTTCTCCTGACTCTGATAAACCCGACTCTGTTTCTCCTGATTCTGTCAAGCCTGACTCTGATAAACTTGATTCTGTTAAGCCTGACTCTGTTAAACCTGCCTCTGTTGAGCCTGACACTGTTAAGCCTGACTCTGTTAAGCCCGACACTGTTAAACCTGACTCTGTTTAGCCTGACTCTGTTAAACCTGCAGACGTCAGATAAAACGACACTGAGGTGTTGAAGCTGTTTGATTGACAGGTCAGCGTGAATGACAACAACAAAGAAGAGTTTTTAATGCTACGTAAACAAATGTAAACAAACAAACACAAACAAACAGACTATCAGACAGCTGATTGGATGTTTGTGTAGAGATTTTAAATTATTCTTATTGTCAGATTCTGACAATAGCTGAGTGTGTGTATGATCAGCTGTGTGTGTGTGTGTGTGTGTGTGTGTGTGTGTGTCTGTGTGTGCGCGTCTGTCTGTGTGTGTGTGTGTCTGTCTGTGTGCGTGTGTGTGTCTGTGTGTGTGCGTCTGTGTGTGTGTCTGTGTGTGTTTGTGTCTGTCTGTGTGTGTTTGTATGTCTGTCTGTGTGTGTGCGTCTGTCTGTGTGTGTCTGTGTGTGTGCGTCTGTCTCTGTGCGTGTGTATGTGTGTGTCTGTGTGTGTGCGTCTGTGTGTGTGTGTCTGTGTGTTTGTGTCTGTCTGTGTGTGTTTGTATGTCTGTCTGTGTTTGTGTGTCTGTCTGTGTGTCTTATCACTGATAAGTTTCACTCACAGACGACTGATGCAGAGATTTAATCAGAGCCTGAACTAATCAAACAAACTAATCTGTGATCAAACATCAAATATTTGTCAAATCAGAAATTAAAATATAGTTAATCTGATTTAATTAATTTAATGAAAGTGATGAAGAACGACTCATTTAATCTCAAATTCTCTTCAGCACGTTTATTTTGCATTTGACTCATTTTGGATTTTAAGTCAAACCTATTTAATTAAATAATAAAAACATTTCCACATCAATAATACAGACGTGTGATTATTCAGATTATTCTGCAGATGACTTAATTGATTGTTTGATCTATAAAAACTGTGAAACATCTTGACAACAATTGATTGATTACAATCAATATGATTCAGTTTAGCGGATAAATTAAACTTTTAGTTTCCAAACAGAAGAAATCAAACTTAATTAAACTGACAGTTTCACATTTTATGAAGGAAACTGAACATATTATGTATTAAAGTATTAAAATAATCAAGTATATGGTGTGAACTCACCGAGCAGCACCGCGAGCTGAAGCTCCAACATGCCGCAGATCCTCAGTCTGATCCTGAATCTGATCCTCGGAAATAAAAACTGCTGCAGAGCTGAAAACAAAAGAAACCTGCACTTTAAAAACTCTTCAGACTTTCTGCGAAACCTTTTCAAACATAAAGATAATAAGACTTTTCAAACATAAAGATAATAAAACTTTTCAAACAAAAAGATAATAAAACGTTTCAAACCTTCGGACTTCGTGTTTAAACGCCTCAGTCTTTGTAATCCGCCACCGTTCAGACCGAGTGAAGCTCCCGAAACCCGCAGACCACCAACATCTCCTCAGAGGCGGACCCAGCCTCCTCATGCCACCGGCACTGACACCTCCGGACGACACATCCGGGCTGACTTTCAAAATAAAAGTGTGTCTATCAGTATGATTTATTCTGCACCAACAAACAGAAACGTTAAAAATATAAACAACATAAAAGAAGAAAATGTAAAAATGTCTGAAATCAATTTCATGAATCCACAACAGGAGAGAAATCAAAGAGAAGCTCTTTTAGTGATTTTATTATGATTGATTGATTGATTGATTGATTGATTGATTACATCACCAATCAATGTTTCTGTATGGATTGTTTATATTTCGTCTTATAAATATTGCTTTGATAATTATTTCTTTAGTTTTCATAAAAAGTCAGTTAGGCCTATCAGTTATAAAAAAACTCACAAACAATTTCTGTTTATACATTTCTGTTTATGGAAAAGTGATGATTCAACTGCTTTACATGCAAATTTAAAATAATTTGAAATTAATCAAATTCTTTGATCAATAATATAATCAATCAAATCAACAAACACATAAAACATGATTTCTAAAGCTCTTTTTAACACATTATATCCTGAGCCCCACCTTTGCATGCTTTTATTCTGAAAACAATCTTACCTCACTTCGTGAGTCTGAGTGCTCCTTCAATCACCACTACATGGCCAAAAGTATGTGGACAACCTCTCCACAGTGTTTGTCTGGTTCCAGTCTGCGTTGAGTGACGTATAAATTATGTCATGTATTATTGTTCTGTGTCTCAGGGTATTTTGTCTCAGTGTATTTTTGTGTCATGTGAAATTCAGTTCAGAACTTCCTTTGAAAAGCTGCTCAGATAAGAGAAACAACTGTCCACATACTTATGGCCAGATATTACTGTCTATTCATTGTGTTTATATATATATATATATTGTAGTTTATTGATTTCCAATCAGAAACATAACTATGAGTTTGACTGTTAAAAGTTCATCAAACTTTTTGTTTTTAATCAATATTCTCAGTTTGATCTGCAGATTGTAAAGTTCTGTATCGAAGCAAACTGGACCCGTTTAGGTTTCTTCAAACAAGTCACACAAATTTATTATTACAATTAACTGACGACCATCCCCCCCGCCCCAAGCCTCCACAGACAAAGACATTCCTGACCCCCCAGACACACACACATACACACACACCTCCCCCAAACCTCACCTGCAACAACAAAGAGGTGTGTGTGTGTGTGTGTGTGTGTGTGTGTCTGGGAATCTGACCCCCCACCTGAAACATCTGAAGACTCATTCATAGCCCCGGTGCATTCTGGGTAATGACTGAACATGCGGAGGCCTGCAGACCCAAGAAGCTCTCAGCCAATCAGAGATCAGCTCAGCTCATCCATCTGAGGGCAAACATTAACACCCCCCCGCCACACACACACACACGCACACACACACACACAGAAACTCTGAGGCAGTCTGCAATCTGCAAATTACTTCCATGTAGCACAAGTACCACGACGTTAAAGTACTACCACAGAGAAGAAATACTTTCATAGAGTAAAGGTACTTTCACAGAGTAAAAGTACTTTCATAGAGAACAATTACTTTCACAGAGTAAAGATACTTTCACAGAGAAAAAGTACTTTCACAGAGAAAAAAGTGTTACCACAAAGTAAAAGTACACCAGTACAGGAGGAATGATGGAGTAAACTTTAAAGATTTGAAGTTTGATCATTAGCAGACTGATGTAGTATTAATAATAACAATAATAATAATAATAATAATAAGTAACGTACACATAGTGAGTCTGTGAATATATGTCATACATTTTATAAATCAGATGTTTTTTGTGAGAAAAGAAATTCAAACTTTTCACATCGACAGAATACAATAAATGTTTGAGGAGAGTCTGTTAAATGTTGTGACGTCAGCTACAGACGAGTACTGCTGCTGTTCTCTTTGGAACCTTTATTAGCATGTAGATGTTCTCCATTCAGTGTGAGCTGAATGAGCTGTTAGCAGCCCGTCTGCAGTGTACTCATGGATGTAATAGATCACTCTGATGCTGAAGACTCTCAGGGGAGTCTTTGCTCTCTGATTTCTAGGAGGATTTGTAGACGTATATTCTGGACGGACTTCAGCGATGATGATGTCATCAGGAAGTGACGTCACACTGAATCTAAAACTGTGTTTTCATGTCGTCTCTCAGGAGGAGGACGCACATTTGTGACACCCTGACGACACTTTAGTCTTTGTACTCCTGAGTTTCACCCGGTCAAATTGGCGAGGAGCTTGTTGGTCCTCACTGAATGGAGCTTCAGGCATTTTTTAACCTCCACAAACGATGATTCAAATTAAATGTTCAACAAATCAAATCACTCTCTGCTCAAACTGGTCATCAACATATGAACCTGCTTCATTTTAAACTTTAATTTTGCTGGTTTTTAAAATTTTTCTTGCTGTTCAATGAACATTTCGTGTCACGGCCGGATAGATTTGTCTGTGGCATAAAAACACATCATCAACATTATATAGAAGACCTTATAGGACATTATATATAGTAACCAGTTGGTTAATGTCAGTCATCATCTCATCAGTCAAATGGGTTAGTAAGTATGGGTTAAGTGAGCAGCAGAAACACAGACAGGTGAGCTCAGTTAAGTTCATCACAACTTCAAAATAAACACAAGGTGGGTTCTGGTTCCGCTCCACAGAAGATGACTTCAGAGCCCCTGAAAGGTTTTGTCAACGTAGCCCCATAAAAGCATATTTCTTAAAAATTGGTGAATACTGTTTAAATATGGAGAAAGGGGTTACTACCAGAAGTAGGACAACAATGAACAGGATAGAAAATACCCCTGAAATGAGCCAAGAAAGCCGAAGCGGCTCTCCAGATCCGTTCGCACGTTCCAACGATGGACCTGTTACACTGCTTGTATCTAACAAACAGTATTCGCTTTAGCTTCTCATAAATCTCCCCTAGTGTACCCTTTTATTTAATTAATTAATATATTTATTTTAATGCAACCTGTAAATATTTTTTGTATGCAGAAAATATGTGGACTGCAGAAGAGTTCAAACTGACTTTGTATGCATATTTGACTTTTTATATGAACTGCTGTCCCAATAAAAAATAAATAAATAAACACAAGGTAACTTTCATGTTTGAGCATCTCTGTGCAACATTTTATTAATGTTTGAAAACATTACAGCAGACAGTTTGTTCAAAAGTATTTGGTGTATTTTATTGAGAAATATAACTAAACTTCCCATTATTAATTTCAAATGAAAATAAAAGCATGTTGAAAAAGTAAAACAGTGGGAGCACACATGCACAAAATCTCTAATGTGTTCAAGCTTTAATAAATGTGACTGAATCAGTTATTCAGAGTGACGGTGAGAAAGTAAAGATCAATAACATCATCTGAAAATAAAACATCAGCAGATCGTCGATGTTCATCAGGAACAACAAGGGTCCCAAACTAGAATCCTGAGGAACACCACATTCAACACATCATCAATACACCCATAAACTAATAAACTCATAAACCTGTATTGATCCAGATTCAACACATCATCAGTACACCCATAAACTCATAAACTCATAAACCTGTATTGATCCAGATTCAACACATCATCAATACACCCATAAACTCATAAACTCATAAACCAGTATTGATCCAGATTCAACAGTGTTTTATGTCTTAAAACGAAATATCAAAAAATACCAGACTGATCCTTAAAATGGTCACGTTTGTAGTACTCAGTAGTACTTATGATGCCCTGTGTCTCAGTATGCAGTACTCAGTAGTACTTATGATGCCCTGTGTCTCAGTATGCAGTACTCAGTAGTATTTATGTATCTCAGTATGCAGTACATTTACATTTAGGGCATTTAGCATATGCAGTATTCATTAGTATTTATGTGTCTCATTATGCAGGACTCAGTAGTATTTGTGTCTCAATATGCAGTATTCATTTGTATTTATGTCTCAGTATGCAGTACTCAGTAGTATTTGATGACCTGTGTCTCAGTATGTAGTACTCAGTAGTATTTATGATAACCTGTGTCTCAGTATGCAGTACTCATTAATATTTGTGTCTCAGTGTGCAGTATTCATTAGTATTCATGTGTCTCAGTATAAAGTACTCAGTATTTATGATGACCTGTGTCTCAGTATGCAGTACTCAGTAGTATCTATATGTCTCAGTATGCAGTACTCAGTAATATTGATGTGTCTCAGTATGCAGTACTCAGTAATATTGATGTGTCTCAGTATGCAGTACTCAGTAGTATTATGTGTCTCAGTATGCAGAACACAGTGTCTCAGTATGCAGTACTCAGTAGTATTTATGAAGTACAGCTGACGTGTACTTCGGCTCGTTTGGAGATTTCTTTTCGAAGTGAATCCACCGTCTCCAACAACGTGGATACTTCAGCTGCTTTGTCCTCTTTTCTCCTGATCAGCTGATGGATCTTCTCCTCTAGATCTGACAACATAGAAAACAAAAGATATACCGTACTACTGTACATACTTCTACTCAAGGTAATACTGCAGTACAACTGACGCTGATACTTCTGTTCCTCCCACTGTTCCTAGGGTTAGGGTAAGTGTTCCCACAATAACTGTCGTAAGGAGCTTTTAAAATGAAAATGTGGAATTTGACAAAATTAAACAAGATAAAGTATGAATATAATATACTGCATTATTATAAGTCTAACATTATTTAGTATTAATACTACATTAATATAATATACTGCATTATTATAAGTATAATATAATTTAGTATTAATACTACCTTGTATCTGTCTGAGTTTGTCTTCCACCTGTCTCTTCATCCTCTCCACCTCCTCCGTGATGTTCTTCAGTCGTTCTCCAGCTCCACTCTGATCCGGATCATTCTCACTTTTCTGCTTCAGAAGCTCAAACTGCTTCGTCACATTGTCCAGATCCTGTTGGACACAGACAGACTACTGTCACACACACAGACAGACTACTGACACACACACAGACAGACTGACTGTTTGTGTGTCAGTAGTCTGTCTGTGTGTGTGTCAGTATTATGTCTGTGTGTGTGTCAGCAGTCTGTCTGTTTGTGTGTCAGTAGTCTTACTGTTTGTGTGTCAGTAGTGTTGTTTAACACAGTGTCTGCAGTCTCTCGGGCATCTCTCGCTATCAGTCGGTTCTGTTCTGTTTTCTTCTTCAGGGCTTCGATCTCGTCCTTCAGAGCTTCAGCTCGACGATCCATCAGCTTCCTTTCGATGTCATCCATTTTGATTTTAATCTAAAACAGGACAGACAATGAAGCATCAGGCAGGGCTGAGGCCAGGTGACAGATATTTGAAATCTTAAAAATATTTTGGATCTTTACGTCTTGGACTCGATCTCTGGTCATGTCTCTGTCCGTGCTGGCTGCTTCCAGGTCGTCGTTGGCCTTGTTCTGAGCTTTCTCTGCTTTATAAATATTCCTGGTGATCTCTGTCACATCAATGTTCTTTGTCCGCTCCCTAAAAACAGGAAACACAGGATTTCTCCATGAAGAGAACCGGACTCTGTGTTTGAGTTAAAGTTCTGTGTTTGAGTTAAAGTTCTCTGAGTTAAAGTTCTGTGTTTGAGTTAAAGTTCTGTGAGTTTATGTTCTGTGTTTCAGTTAAAGTTCTGTGTTTCAGTTAAAGTTCTGTGTTTCAGTTAATGTTCTGTGTTTGAGTTAAAGTTCTGTGTTTGAGTTAAAGTTCTGTGAGTTAATGTTCTGTGTTTCAGTTTAAGTTCTGTGTTTCAGTTAAAGTTCTGAGTTAAAGTTCTGTGTTTCAGTTAAAGTTCTGTGAGTTAATGTTCTGTTTCAGTTAAAGTTCTGTGAGTTAATGTTCTGTGTTTCAGTTAAAGTTCTGTGTTTCAGTTAAAGTTCTGTGAGTTAAAGTTCTGTGTTTCAGTTAAAGTTCTGTGAGTTAAAGTTCTGTGTTTGAGTTAAAGTTCTGTGAGTTAAAGTTCTGTGAGTTAAAGTTCTGTGTTTGAGTTAAAGTTCTGTGAGTCAAAGTTCTGTGTTTCAGTTAAAGTTCTGAGTTTGTGTTTGAGTGTAATATTTCAACGTTTCCGGTTTTGCAGAACCGACAGATGTTGAGTGTTCTGTCATGTTTTCAGACACTGACTTCAGCTCCTGAGCTTTCTGCAGCAGGTCCTGGCCTGTCTTGGCGTGCTCCTCTAGGTTACTCAGGTTGTCCTGGAAATTGGAGGCGTTGGACAACAGATTATTGATGTCATTGATCATTGATCGAATCTGATCAGGTGATCGTGGCAGCTGGATGTCCAGAACAGCTCGGGCCATTTTTTCAATGTCTTCCGGAGGAACCATCTCATCTGTCAGGGCCAGAAACAGGATGAATAATGTTTCAGATGTTGAAGTATAATATCAGTATTTATGTTGACTCGTTAATATTGTTTGACTCATTAAAGCTGCTGTGAGCGTTGTCATCGTCGTTTTAGCTAACTTCCTGTCTGTTTTGCAGTTAGCAGTCCCCTCCCTCCTCTCTGCGTCATGAACAACCAGCAGTAAACCGCCTCTTTACGGAGATCCCTGTCCTGATTGGATAAAGTGGGCGGGGATACCAGAACATTTCTTTTGTCTGTGATTGACATGTCACTGACCAAACACTGTGTAACTGTGATGACGGTTGGAACATGAAGCTATTTAACCCTTCTGATGAACAACACCTTCAGCAGCTGGAAGTCGTTCTGTTCTCACCGAGCTGTCATTTCTTACTTTATCGACGGTGCTATGTTGTGGTTTCTTTCTTGTGACTTATTGTAAGACACTTTGGACAGAAGCGTCTGCTAAATGCCCTAAATGTAAATTTCTGACTGGGAGCTCAGTAAAATAAAAGCATGAGAACCTCCCCATGTGTAAACTGACCAAAAGACTGAACCTCAATGAGAGGCAGCAGCTGAACACTGACCCATCAGATAGTCTTTGACTCGCTGGATAAGTTCCTTGGTTTTCTTCTTCTCTCTCTCGAAGGAGTCCATGTTGTCGTTGATCCGGTCCTGCAGCTCTTTGGCCTGGTCTTTGGTATCTTGAGCCGCCTGTTTAGCATCATTGATCTGATGGAAGAAACAAGAACATTTATTGAAGAGTGAAACAGTGAAGTCCTGTCCATGTTATCAACAGGGGCTGAACTTTAATCAGTGTAAGAAAAAGTAGCCTGAGCTTCAGGTACTGATCGTCCTGTCTGTAATCTGTAATGCCGCAAAATATTCTGTAACTGTTTGAATTTATCTGATGACATCATGCAGCAACACGTGTTGAACCTGCCTTGTCGTTGGACTCCTTCAGTCTGGACGGGAGTGTGATGAGTCGCTCCTTCGCTCTGTCTGCCATCTCTGAAGCCTTCTGACCGACAGGAACTGCTCCATCACATTCTGGACCTCCACATCTTCTTTTTCCCAGATCCAGAACACACAGAGCTCCACCACATCCTGAGCAGTTCTCCAGACCTGCTGCTCCACAGACCTGCATCAGACCACCACACAGACCTGCATCAGACCACCACACAGACCTGCATCAGACAACTAGACCACCACACAGACCTGCATCAGACAACTAGACCACCACACAGACCTGCATCATACCACAACACAGACCTGCATCAGACAACTAGACCACCAGACAGACCTGCATCAGACCACCACACAGACCTGCATCAGACCACCACACAGACCTGCATCAGACCACTAGACCACCACCTGCATCAGACCACCACACAGACCTGCATCAGACCACTAGACCACCACACAGACCTGCATCAGACCACCACACAGACCTGCATCAGACCACCACACAGACCTGCATCAGACCACTAGACCACCACACAGACCTGCATCAGACCACCACACAGACCTGCATCAGACCACTAGACCACCACACAGACCTGCATCAGACCACCACCCAGACCTGCATCAGACCACCACACAGACCTGCATCAGACCACCACATACACCTGCATCAGACCACAGACCTGCATCAGACCATCAGACCTGCATCAGACCACAACACAGACCACCACACAGACCTGCATCAGACAACTAGACCACCACACAGACCTGCATCAGACCACCACACAGACCTGCATCATACCACTAGACCACCACACAGACCTGCATCAGACCACCACACAGACCTGCATCAGACAACTAGACCACCACACAGACCTGCATCAGACAACTAGACCACCACACAGACCTGCATCATACCACAACACAGACCTGCATCAGACAACTAGACCACCAGACAGACCTGCATCAGACCACCACACAGACCTGCATCAGACCACCACACAGACCTGCATCAGACCACTAGACCACCACCTGCATCAGACCACCACACAGACCTGCATCAGACCACTAGACCACCACACAGACCTGCATCAGACCACCACCCAGACCTGCATCAGACCACCACACAGACCTGCATCAGACCACCACACAGACCTGCATCAGACCACTAGACCACCACCCAGACCTGCATCAGACCACTAGACCACCACACAGACCTGCATCAGACCACCACCCAGACCTGCATCAGACCACCACACAGACCTGCATCAGACCACCACATACACCTGCATCAGACCACAGACCTGCATCAGACCATCAGACCTGCATCAGACCACAACACAGACCACAACACAGACCTGCATCAGACCACAGACCTGCATCAGACCACAGACCACAACACAGACCTGCATCAGACCACAACACAGACCACAACACAGACCTGCATCAGACCACAGACCTGCATCAGACCACAGACCACCACACAGACCTGCATCAGACCACAGACCTGCATCAGACCACAACACAGACCTGCATCAGACCACAGACCTGCATCAGACCACTAGACCACCACACAGACCTGCATCAGACCACCACACAGACCTGCATCAGACCACCATAAAGACCTGTATCAGACCACAACACAGACCACAACACAGACCTGCATCAGACCACCACACAGACCTGCATCAGACCACCACACAGGCCTGCATCAGACCACAGACCTGCATCAGACCATCACACAGACCTGCACCAGACCACTAGACCACCACACAGACCTGCATCAGACCACCATAAAGACCTGTATCAGACCACAACACAGACCTGCATCAGACCACAGACCTGCATCAGACCACAACACAGACCACAACACAGACCTGCATCAGACCACAACACAGACCACAACACAGACCTGCATCAGACCACAGACCTGCATCAGACGACCACACAGACCTGCATCAGACCACGAGTCCCTCATTGACCAATCAATATTCACTGACCTCATGAAATGATTACTGATCATTTTTTAATTGATCATTTTAAGGTTATTGGTCATTTCACAATGTCACTTAGTTCATACTGACCTTTCGGTTAAGGTCAACCACGCTGAGCTCTTTGACCAGCTTCTCCAGCGGTGCCAGGTCTCCTCTGCTGCTGCACTTGCTCAGTTTGTGTTTGACTTCCTGTCTGGTGTCCATGGAAACCTCCACAGCTTTGTTAGCATTTCTCACTCTCTTCTCGTCCAACATGAAGGCTCTATGAAGCTTCTGGATCTCATCCAGCAGCTCTACGACAGTATCAGAGGACAGTTAAAGCAAAAACCAAAGAAGAAGAAGAGGAGGTCGTACAGCAGCACAGTGGGTTCTGAGAGAACGCCGTTAATGAACATTAATTAACAGATTAAAGAATTTCTGTACGTTCAGTTCAAGAGAATCTGAGGTTCTTCTTCAGTTTCTGATGTTTGAAAAAAAATGATGCTTCTGTGTTTCCAAAAGAATTCAGCGGATCAAACAGCTTTTTAAAACGGGATTAAACTGAACTCTGAGCTCCAGTGCGTCCTGATCCTGAACATGACTTGAGTTCATCTGACCGGACGTGAATCAGACTGCAGGCAGACCAGGAAACAGTGTGAGGTACAAACTGCAGCTAACAGGCTTACAGCAGTAAACTAAAGGTTAACTATGATATTTAGAATGATGTCACTCTTCCTTTATGTGTGCTCTGATCTGAACTTCTTTTGGGTGAATGTGCATATTAGTGCATGTGAGTGTGCACGTGAGTGTGCACGTTAGTGCATGTGAGTCCCTCTCTGTCCTCCCTGCGTCTGTTTCAACATAGCAGAAAGAGGAACCTGCAGATTTGGACGTGGGAGCGTTCATGACAAGAAGTGAACGTGTCATCTTGTTCCAGATAAAACGAGTCTGACAGCAGCATTCATAAACTTCTTTCTCTTAGTAAGTCTAAAGAACAACTTCTCTGTACCCTCCACGTCTTCATCTTCACTGTCCAGATCTTCAGACACTTTCTGCTTTAGGTTGTTCAGTAGCTTCTTGAACTCCAGACGAATGTTGTCGATTTCAGCATTGAGGAGAGGAGACGGGTCGATCAGGATCACATTCGGGTCGATGGCGTCTTTAAGCTTCCTGTGAGGACACATAAAAAATGTTACATTTTTTAGATCTACTGCAGTCACACAAGAAAACATAACAGATAACCCAGTGATTATTTTATATAACTGCATCAGGACAGGACAGACTCTGTCATTCAACATAAGATCTGTCATCAAAACATCAAAACTCACTTCATCCTCATGACATGTTGTTGACGTCGACCTTGTTTGGCGCTGGTTTATAATCGACTACAGATCCCTGCATACATTCCTCATTTTATTCTAAATAAATCTGTCTGAAGTCTGACTGAAACTGAAAGCAACACAAAAAAGTTTCAACATCTGAACAGGTACACGTTGAACTGAAATGGACTTGAATGAAATGTGATGTGTGTTTGTCGAGTCTACAATCTGTCATTTGATTGGTGCAACGTTTGTGTGGGCGTGCACTAATATTTGGTCGTATGACTTCAGTTGGAGCAGATCCACAGATGTAAACACGGCAGCAGCAGCAGAGGAAGGCGCCGCTGTGACTCCATACAGGGGCTGATGTTACTGATCTGAGTTCAGTGAATGATGCACATCTTCAACAGCAGAGAACTGATGGATCAATGAGGACGATCATCAACATCCCAGTCTGATCATATTGATAATCACTCCCTCTGTTTAGAGGAACAACGAGCCGTGTTCAGCTGCGTGATGAGATTATAACTGAATGTGTTGAACAGATCTCAGAATGAACTCAGTTCTTTACGCTCATATCTGCAGAACTCACCTGATCATTGTGCACAGTTTCTCCACCTTCTCCACCTTTGACAGGGAGAGTCCCGTCAGGTTGGAGAGGCTGTCAAGCTTGGAGTGCATCTCCAGCATCCCTTGTCGTCGGCGACTGTCTCCAGTCCGCAGGTCGTCACTGTGGCGAGGGATGAAGGTTCTCATCATTAGGGCGGCTCGCTGGACGTCGGTAACGTCTTCGGCCCAGAGGGCGGTGCAGGGGTGGCACTGCTTGCAGGCTGGAAACGTCGAGTCGTAACCGGGGGCACACTCGTCACAGAAAATACCAGTGACTCCGATCCGACAGATACACTCGCCGGTTTCTGGGTCACACGATGGACGCTCGGTTCCCTCCATGTTACAGTCACAAGCTGAGAACAAGATGTGAATTTATTGACATAAATTATGTGACATAAAAGGGTTAAAAACATCGTGTTTGTGTCTTCACTCACAGATACACTGCAGGTCTGGATTCCCAAAGTGATTCTCTCCACATTCATCACATTGTCTTCCTCCAAATTCAGAACGACACGGACACTGTCCTGTCACCTGAACACATCACCGCTTCAATCAATAATTGTTTTATCATCAACTGTTCATCTACTTATTTTACTGTGTGTGTCTGTCACGTCTGTCTTTGTCTCTTACTCTGAAACACTGGTCTGGAAATACACTTTATACTAAAAAATAAACAAATGACTGATGAAGGATCAAACATTTTATCCCTTAAAGCAACATTATGGAGGAAATGAAAACCACTGACAGTTTCACACCGCTGTCGTACTGAGGTGACGCTAACGTAACTGCTAACTGCTGCTAACTGTCTCACTATTTCACCTTGATCGTTGTGGTTTTGCAGAATGTAGCAGCGCAGGCTGTGGCACTCTGACACTTTAGGTTGTTTTTCAGTTTTGTATTTGAGCTCACGTATTTGTGCATGGAAGTGACAGTCTGTCTTTTAAGACTGTTTTGGTGGTTTAATGAGAAGTTTTTGAAGGGTCGTCCTGTTGGTGATATACAATAGAGGTTTTAAATTCCCCCACAACAGGTCTTGCTGGACAAATTGATCTTGAAAATAACTTTCAGGTGGGTGCTTTGTGTTTGTTTCCTGTCTGTAATTACAGTTATGTTTAGTAGATTTTTACTTCACAGGAAACCACAAATATATCGTTAGTTAGTTGTCCTAGTGACAACTAGTTGACTCTCCCCTCTGCTCTGCTTTCTGCTAGCATTCCCCACTGGTCCCCCGCACTCCAGATATGAAAATCAGTGGTAGCTGTAAAGAAACTCCCCAGATCCATGCCGACACCTGAGACTGAGCCTGCTAACTTCCTGTTTAGCCATCTTCTAACTTGAATGTTGATAAAATGATTTAATGGTAATTGTAATTTTCTTGGACTGGACAGATCAAATTCTGATGGTAAATCAGATCATTTCACTGCAGTTTATCCCCCATTTTATTGTTGCTTCTTTCACACTGTAAACTTATGGGAGAAAGTCTGTTTGGGCCCCGGTTTACAGTGCTGTTCCTGCGGGCTCTGCCTCTGTCAGAGGCGTTAAAGGTCACTAACCCTTTTCTAAGGTAAATTGTTTTCATTAAACCTTCCAACATGTTTCACTTTAATCTGAACACAGAAACTTTGGTTAATAAATGCAGAACTCTGTGGGTGGAGGTCTCGCCTTGTTGCAGATGTTGGAGAAGGCGTTAATAGGATCACAGCTGCATGGCTGACACCCCGACGCTCCGCCCAGGTTCCAGTAACCGTCCTCACACTCGTCACACAGGACGCCCTCCACCCCAGTCCTGCAGGGACACTGTCCTGTCCTCGAATCACAGAAACAAGGACTCCCCAGAGGACACTGAGTCACTTTAGTCCCCCGCCGGTCACAGGAGCATTCTGGGAAATACACAGTATGTCATATACATAATATTTCATTTTTGTGTTTACTGTTGAGGTTGAAAGAAACAAACTCCATGTTAACACCAGGAGGGGTTAACGTTGCATCGTAATCCTGGGAGCAAAACTGCTCCTGCTAGAGTCATCTGAGGCGAGGGGTCATACTGGCTGCTGATGTTTAAGATTTATGATACAAGTGACTAAGCCACGTCACCCACAACAAGAGACCAGGACTCCATCCTGGAGCCAGGCCCCGGACGTAGGCTTGAGTCTGAACTATAAAAAAGAAAGAGTTTCAATTCTCAGACAATGCATGCTGGGAAGTCTCCCTACTTAACATACTAAGTAATCTGTGCTTCACATGATCATTGTACTGCACATTTCATTTGATTAGTGCAAACAGCTCCTTTGATTTTCACTGGCAGAGGTTCAAAACATAAAAGAATAATTAATGACTGTTCAAAAGTAATACTGAATCTAAGGTTACAGTGTTGGTGGTACCAAACACCTGTTCTGTTCTGTACCGTCCAGTTTCACGCTGCACACTGATCCAATACTAAGAGGTGGAGTTAAAACACTGCAGCCCAGTGATTGGTCAGTCAAAACAGCCAGTCGTCTCTTCTCTGTGCTCTGATGTAGTATTTCCCATACAGTCTTTCCTCAAGTGAAGATGTTTCCTTATTGTAAGAAACAACCACAGGTGTGTACTGTGTTTGTAGAGAGTGTGTGGTCGAGCAAAAGAGAGAAAATGGTGGAGCATAAGGAGTGAGTGGTCGAGTGAGAGTGAGCGAGTGGCAGAAACCAGAGGTGAATGCGAGCTGAGTGGAGGACTAAAGGTCAGCAGCGTATTACGACTTCAGATCTCGTCTGTTTGTTCCCAGCTGCTGGAAAACTGAAAGTGGTTGCCCTGGTAACAACCCCACCTACTGTCCTCCACAGAGCAGACCTGGTGTTAAGGTGCAGTTACCACGGTTACGCAGGGTTCAAGATGTATTGTACCTTTGGTGGAAACACATCTTCAGTGTGGCAGTGGAAAAGGAGCTGGACCACTTCCTGTCTTTACCTTTGCAGTCCTGGTCCAGGGCGTTGCCGTAGTAACCAGGTTTGCAGTCATGGCATCGTGGTCCAAACGTGTTGTGAAGGCAGCGCAGACATTCTCCCGTCAGGCTGTCACAGGCGTTGTGGTCTCCTGGGTCGATGTTGTTGTTGCAGGGACACTCGTCACAACTGGCACCTGGCAACGCCAGGTTGCCATAGAAACCAGGACTGCATCTGTCGCACCGAGAACCTGAAAGAGTCACGAGGGGACGAGGGTGAGCTCTGACTCACCTGAACACTGACTCACCTGAACACTGACTCAATGAACACTTACTCACCTGAATACTGACTCAATGAGCTCTGACTCACCTGAACACTGACTCAATGAACACTAACTCACCTGAACACTGACTCACCTGAACACTGACTCAATGAGCTCTGACTCACCTGAACACTGACTCACCTGAACACTGACTCAATGAGCTCTGACTCACCTGAACACTGACTCACCTGAACACTGACTCAATGAACACTAACTCAATGAGCTCTGACTCACCTGAACACTGACTCACCTGAACACTGACTCACCTGAACACTGACTCAATGAGCTCTGACTCACCTGAACACTGACTCACCTGAACACTGACTCAATGAACACTAACTCACCTGAATACTGACTCACCTGAACACTGACTCACCTGAACACTGACTCAATGAGCTCTGACTCACCTGCACTGACTACAGGTGAGTCAGTCAGTACACTGAGATACAGGTAAACTCTTACCTGTATGCCCTTTCCTGCAGTTACAGGCCATACTGAGCAATTGTGGGTTGTGTTGGCAGGAAGTGGCAAAGAATCGTCCGCTGTTCTGAACGTCTGGACACAGGCAGGGCTGACAGGGCTGTCCTGAGACAGGGTTACCATAGTAACCATCCACACACCTGCAATAGCAACAGAGGTGTGTAATTAGAACATGAACAGGATTCTGCCATGATGTACACAAACACTTAACATATATCACAGTTTCATCTGATAAATATATATACTGTGTACATATATACATACACCGAATCAGCCACAACTGATCAGACCGAGTACACCCCCTCATCACAACAACACTACCCGATGGCAGTGGCCCCCCAGCAGGACAATGTGCCCTGACACACAGCAAACGCTGCTCAGGAACAGCTCAAGGAACACAATAAAGGGCCCAAGGTGTTGACCGGGCCTCCAAATTCCCCAGATCCCAATCTGATCGAGCATCTGTAAGACGTGCTGGAGCAGGTCTGATCCATGGAGGCCCCACCCCCCAACATACAGGACCCAGAGGATCCACTGTAAAATGCCCTGGTGCCAGACACCACAGGACACCCTCATAGTCCTTCACAATATTAGGTGGTAGTCATATATATATATATATATATATATATATATATAACCTGTCACAGTTTGGTCTAATGTATATGTATATATATATTTAACCTGTCACAGTTGGGTCCGGTGGTGTGCTCCCTGCAGTTCAGACACCCTCCGGTCTCTTCGTCACACTCCTCCGACAGTCCGTTACATTCACAGGCTCGACAGAACGGGAAACCCCAGAATCCCATCTGACAACGATCACAGCGTCGACCGGTTACCTCTGAACGACACGCACACTGACCTCTGATCTGATCGCACAGCTCCGACACTGAACCACGAGGGTCACACTCGCATGCTGCAAATACCACAGCAGAGAACATATTAGCATGGACAGCTTTAAAAAGAAGAATTCAAGTGTTTGTAGAATCCGGTTATGAGAGTTTCTCACGTTTGCAGCCGCCCAGTCCGAATCCAAATGTCAGCGGTGCACAGGTATCACAACAACGGCCAATCACATTGGGTTTACATTGACAGAGTCCTCCCAGTTTACTGCAGTAAGGTCCAAGAGAGCCGACGACATTACACCTGCAAGCTGACAAAAGGTACAAAGATACAATGAAAACAGGAAAAAATACACAAAAGGATCAAAATAAAATTAGAAACCATATGTTTAGAAACTAAATGTTTAAAGTTACACAGAAATGCAGTGTTTTGTGTCCAGTTCAGTTGGAAACTTTCTTTCTCAATGTGTGGAACTGAGAGAAGGTTCAGGTGTTGATGTGTTGAACAATTGTATTTTTAAAAAAGTATTTTCTGTCTGGCTCGGAGTTGTACTGGTTTGGCTGTGAAAACCAAAGATGTCTTTTTCCAAACCAAAAAGAAAAGTGGATGATGAACACAAACAGTTTCAAGACAGGTGGATATCACAAAAGGTTCTCGTGGAGTTCAGTTGAAATGCTATCTGCCTGATATTCACGGAAAAACAGCGTCAGTACTCGACTAAACACGGAGAACAATATGAGAAGAACCAGGGAGACAAGAGGAAACAACGAGCCACGCAGCTACATAGAGGACTATCATCTCAACTCTTTTCCATAAAGCGAAGGAGGACGCTGACGCTGCACGTGAAGAAAGTTATGTGGTGAGTGAATTAATTGCCAAAGCAGGAAAGCTATTCACCCAAGGGCCGTTTCTGAAGGACTGCATGTTGCAAGTCGCTGATATTCTATGTCCAGAAATGAGATCTTCAACAATATCTCTCTATCGGCAAACACAGCGGCACAACGGATTAACGAGTTAACGAGTGACATTTATGAACAGTTACAGAACAAAGCCCAAGTTTACTGCATACTCTGTGGTGCTTGATGAAAGCACAGACCCGACCGACAGTGTACAGCTAGCCATTTTCATCAGGTGTATTAATGACAAATTCGAGGTGACAGAAGAGTTGCTGAGTTTGTGTCTAATGCATGACCGGACCACAGCTAAGGATCTACTTCAGCAGCTATGCCGGGGCCATTGAGGGGGCTGGTTTGCCGTGAAACAGACTGGTAGGCATTCCCACTGATGGAGCCCCGTCTGTGACAGGCAAAACAACAAACTGGTAGTGTTGGTACAAAGAAAGTTAGAGGAGGAAAAAGCCGAGCCAGCAGTTGTTCTGCACTGCATCATACATTAACAGGCACCGTGTGGCAAATGCTTGAAATTTGAATGTTTTTGATGGCATGTCTGTTGTCCTGAAAAGGGGTTTAGAGCACCGCCAGTTCTTGGTCTTACTTAATTTACTGAGGTGCATTGGATCAGCAGGGGAAGTGTCTTAAAGAGATATTTTGAGTTAAAATTAATGGAATATGGCAGAGTGGATGTTCCCGAACTTGATGATCCAAAATAGATCATGGATCTTGCATTCCTAGTGGACATGACACAGGAGCTGAACATCCTGAACCTGGGCCCTGGTCACCTCATCACAGCGGCTTTATTGTGTTTTCATCTTGAAGTACTTACGAGTTGCTCCGTTGTGGATTCGTGCCGACATGCTCTTCACGAGTCCCTCACAGACTTCTGGTATTGACTCCTGGGGACTGAGCTCGGCAGCCAATCCAATGCAACGAAAGCTGCGGAAAGCGTCAAGGTCGCTCTGGGAGCAGAAATCTTGGACAGACTCGATATTGGGAATCAGAGCCATCTAAAAAATACAAAAGTAAATAACTGAGCAGATCATTGCAGAATGTGATGTCTGTTGGATTGACACTGTTGAATGTCTTGTTTTCGCTTCTTGATCATGACATGAGAAATGTGATGAATGGTCTCAGAGTCACCACAGCAACAGTAATAGTAACTGCAGCTCCACATTCACTGCTTCAACACTGACACACCTGCTGAGCTATGATTGGACAGCTGCTGTTTGGGGGAGGGGTGTAGTAAACTGTCAGTCACTCTGAATGAGTTTGAGTTGAACTGATGAAGACGTCCTCACCGAGTCGATCAGGATGTGTGAACTGGATGAGTCATCAGATCCGGGTTGTTTGTTAAAGACAATGTCCACAAAGTACTGACCGCCTGTGTTCAGGCACACAGGAGAGTCCAGAACAGCTCCTCTAGAAACAAACAACAACAACAGGAAATGATATGACACGCAAGCCCAACTGGGTTAAGGTGTGGCCTTCTGTGATCACATATATGACATATAATCAATAATCATTCCTACAAAATAACTCTGTCTGTGCTTACCTGTGCGACCTCTAGTGGTCAAATGAAATCTGTCAGTGGAGGTGGATTTGAATAAGTAGTTTTTGTGTCTAAAGGCTGATTTATGGTTGAACATGTGCACTGCTGTGTCAGTGCTGCTGATACAGTAGCACCCCAGAAAACACATCAACATCTTTGGCTCACAGCTGTGTCTCTGGACCAGACAGAGTGAACAGGCCAAGTGTTTGTAGGGAGGGCTGCCTCTCCAAACATACCAAGCTTGAACACAGGAGTTGGTTTCAGCAAGCCGATGATTGCCATTGGACAGCCCCCCCTTCAGACATCTGGATGGACCGCTCTCTCTGGCCCAGAGACACTCCAGCAGCCAGCCGGTCAGGAGGGACTGCAACAGTTGTAGTTACCAGGAACACTACAGGTCACAATCCCACTGCTCAGCAACAGAGGAGAAGCTGGAAAATACCAGGCTACCAAGCAAACCAAACACAGTTATGGTCTGTGTCACTGTGACATGATGTTACATCTGTGAAAGTGCACGTCAGGCGACTCTACACAGAAGCATAAATCAAGCTTTAGTCTAAACAACCTTTAACAGAGAAGGCAGAACAGAAAACAGCTGTACGAATTTTGAAACTGTGATAAATATTCAATCAGTGGTTCAAACATGTCCCAGTGTTCAGGGTTAGTGATGTGAATGAACAACCCGTATAGAGTTACCTGGATTCATCAGCAGACGTGAACAGTGAGTGAGTGTTCGGCATCTAACACTGTCAGCACAGAGCACACAGCCACAGCACTGAGCAGTCACTGCCGTGCCGTGTCGCCAGTTCAGACTGAGGTACGTTTGTGATGGACATTTTAGTTCATTGCTATGGCAACGGCGGCACATGAAGATGCAGCGGTCTGAAGCTCATCCAAATTATGCTACAATTAAAATGTTTTGACTGTCGGCTTCATTAGTGAAACACATGCTGCCTGTAAAAGATGCTGCAGATGGTGCTCACAAAGTCAAAGTGGATGGACAGTGTTTCCCTGAGGACAACGAGGGTATGTTCGGACTGAAAACAGCCGGTCGTTACACAGAACACAGATGAAACCTGTTCTGGTTTCTCCAGTTTGATTAACTGATTGTTGAGTTTGAAGGTTTATCACCAAAACACTCAGAGGTTTGAAACACAGACACACAGACTGGGTCAAACCAGGAAGTCAACACAAAGTCACAGAACCACAGATGTCATCTGGATTCATCCTCTCTGTTGTTCTCTGACGGCCTCTCACCTTGAGTTTCCGGGAAGGATCAGTGTCTTACTTCCTGTCGGGTCAATGCTGCAGCCGCCATCACCCAGCGACCCTGTGGTGATGCTGACTGAAGCCAGCCAATCCGACGGAGCCTGCAGAGGAAGATCAGGTGACGTTATAAAACAGGAAGAGGATTTTCACTGTAAAGCAGCCAGAAAGAAAAATCATCGTTCAGGTAAAGTAAAATTCACTTCAGTATTAAAACAACCATTTATTAATACATATAATGGATATATTTTATAAATAAAAGTTAAATGTATTATTATGATTATAATTAAACAACAGTCATTAAGATACAACTTTAAAAGTAATTGTTAAGACTAAGCTGAAGGTTGTTACGTTATAAAGACAGTTTTCTTGTTAAATGTCAATATATATTATATTATATATATTTGTTGATGAGCAGATGAACATCAGGTTGTAGCTTACTCTGGTGCAGTGATGGAATGTAACTTCGTACATTTAATGTACAATGTTGAGGTACTTGTACTATACTTGAGTATTTCCATTTTCTACTTTCTACCTTCTACTTCCACTCCACTACAGTTATTTGATAACTTAGGTTACTAGTTACTTTACAGATTACATGCTGTAATCACTTTTTAAATATTTTTTTGATCAGCAGTCAGATTGAAAAATAACTGATTTTGATAATCAGAAAAATGTTGAAGCCAGGTCAATAATCAGTCGACCCACAGTATTTACATACGTGTAAATATATATATCAATTACTTTTAATTGTACTTTTGATAATTAAGTACCCCTAGCCCTAATATCAGATACTTTAAGACTTGTACTCATATGAGCGACTTCCACTTTTACCAAAGTAATATTTTAACCCCATATCTGTACTTTTTCTTGAGTCTGACTTTGAGTACTTTTACATCACTGCTCTGGTGCAGCTGTGCAGCTCGACCAAACTACTCATTAATAAACAGAAGATAGATACATTTTTCGGTCAAAATAAAAAAATAACATCTGAAATAGCTGCGGTCAGTAGAAACTTTATCAGTCAGTGTTAGCTTAGCAGTTAGCCTTCACAAAATGAACCAGAAACAGGACCAGGACCAAGACTAGATCAGATCACTGACAGTTCTCCTTACCTCGGGCTCATAACGAATCACCATCTGGTAATCCATCGATGATGGGAGATTGTCCACAGTGAACCTAAGCCCTACCCCCTCCAACACTCTGACCAATCCCAGGCCGGTCCAGGTGACTGGCTGATCAGCTGTTCTTTGACGGGGAATAATCTGCAGGGTGTGACCCGGGTCCAGAGGGATGCTGCTCTGCTGCAGGATAGAAATAAAGCAAAGTGATACTCTGATCTGATTGGCTGAAAGGTCAGACAGAGATGCCTCATTGGTCTGAACAAAAGTGTAATAGGAAATAAGTCAGATGTCCCACCTGTCCCTGTCTCCTGTGACGGGCGCGTCGAGTGCGTCGAACCAAAACGACTCGTCCGTTAGTGAACTTAAAGTCGTAACCCTGCTGTCTGAAGTACTGCTCACACTTTGGTAACACCGCCGGATTCAACTGCAGATGAGGTACACACAAATACTACAGTAAAATACACATGAATACTACAATTAAAATACACACAAATACTACGGTAAAATACACATGAATACTCTGAGTACACACAGATAGTAATTCTAATCCCCCTGAGTGTCATATTTACACACCAAAGAAGAAGAAGATGAAGGAGGAGTCGGAGGAGGAGAAGAAGAAGCTCCTCCATGAAGCGGAGCGGCGAGTTCCGCCTCATACAGGAAGTAGTCCAGTGGAGGCAGGAAGTAGCCGGGGGCAGGGTCAGAGCAGCGCCGAGCCACCATGTTGGGTAAACAGTGACACTGTCCGTCTTCTGGAGAACACCTTAAGAGACAGGAAATCAAATAAAATATGACAAAAGAAGAGACAGGAAGTCAACACTTCAGCTGCTTTCAGTCTCGTCTAATTAAGCAACTGATCAGAAATCAGATTGTGTCGACTCAGTGAGAACTTTAACTGACTCTTCATCACAAAGATCAATAATAACCCTTTTCCACTGGTCAAAAATCCCATTTAAACCCGCTACGATCAGGCTTTTGTGTGCAATGGCAATGTGTTAAGACTGCATTTACACCCGGTCAGTTGACTCTGCAGTAGACCCGGGTTTTTAACCCCCCCGGCTCAGCTTTGATCTAAACGTAAGACCCGGGTGAAAACATTAAATTGGGTTAACTAACCCTGCCGCATAAGTGATGGCGTATTATCATCATCCAGTGGTGGCGCGTAAATAAGGAAGGAATTTGCGATGCGGTCTATTGAAGGACGTTTTATTACTGGACACAGTGTCGGAGGCGGAGCCCGTTCATTCCTATGAAAGCTGCTCAGTGGTTCTAAGTGCTGTATCATAGTCAACTGGACTTGTTTAAGTTTGTTGAAGACATTTCACCTCTAATCCAAGAGCCTGCAACTCCTCTCCAGTTAGTTAGAACTGATTCTAACCAACTGGAGGGGAGTTTTGAAGCCTCCCGGCTGTGAAAATACTTGGATCACCAACCGAGCCGGCTAACTTCCGGTTTAGCACCCTGGCTACCTTGAATGAGGATAAAATAATGTAATCGTGCGGCACTTCCAGACTTTCCAACTGTTATTTGACCGAATGGCTCAATTTGTGACAGTGAAATTTTGTGAGGGTTTTGATACTCAAAATAGTTTATCCAGTTTTACAGACGTGTCTTACACAATGGGTCTGTTGTTGTTTTCTCTTCTGTTACAACTGTTTCTGGTGCATTTGTGACATGAAACGTGACATTTGTGGCGTACAACGTAACAATCACAGACCACAGAATTTGTGAATGGGGTCAATAGGCGATTTTTAGCAGGTGTACCCGTGTAGACCCGCTAATGTTGGTGTTAATTTAATTCATAAATTTTTTCGTGGATTCATCCTTTTAGTGTTTCACTCCAGTTCAAACCTTGTTTCTGTTGCCGTGGTAACTGAAGCTGTCGAGACTAACATCAGACTTTTCCGTCCAATCACATTAGCAGTAGCCCACAGTGTGAATTCAGTCATGTATAAAGACTTAAATACATTTTAAAAAACCTGTAAATTGTTGAGTTGTTTACTTATTATTCACCGTTTGTCATCTCTTTTATTTCCTGTAAAAAAAACGGAAACACGATGTTGAAACAAAGTTTATTTTTATGACATGTGTGACGTCTCTTTCTCTTTCTTTCCTTACTATGTGGAGTTTGTCTTTATTTGATCGATGGCATCGTGTTGTAAACACTCAGTGGTCAGTAGAAATAAACTCACCTGACCTTCATCATCAGCTGTTCTTCAATATGTCACTCATGAACACCAGACTGTAAATACTTTAAAAGCAGAAACATACGTGTTGCTGCGAGCTCCGCCGATATCACAGTCGCAGGGTGCACATCTAAACACAGAGTTTCCCAAACCCCAGAAACCCTCCTGCCAGAAAACAGACAGAAACATCACTGTTATTTCTCGTTTCTCTGACTGAATATGTGTTTGTATTTCTGCTTGTAATTCTTTATTTCATTGGTTTTCATTTGTTCTTGTTTGTTTGACATGATGACAAATGTCCACCTTGGACCATGGGAGATCTGTGACATGAATTCTGGTCTCTGGTCTCTCAGGGTCAGCATCATAACAAGGTCAGGATCATAACAAGGTCAGGATCATAACACGGTCAGGTTCGTAACGAAGTCAGGATCATAACAGGGTCAGGATCATAACAAGGTCAGGATCATAACAAGGTCAGGTTCGTAACGAAGTCAGGATCATAACAGGGTCAGGATCATAACAAGGTCAGGATCATAACAAGGTCAGGATCGTAACGAAGTCAGGATCATAACAGGGTCAGGATCATAACAAGGTCAGGATCATAACAAGGTCAGGTTCGTAACGAAGTCAGGATCATAACAGGGTCAGGATCATAACAAGGTCAGGTTACGAAGTCAGGATCGTAATGAGGTTGTTAGTTCATGGATGAATCTTACCAGACATCGATCACACAGCGGTCCAGTTGCCAAAAGGTCGCATTCACAACTTCCGGTCAGCTGATCACATGACCCGACACTTCCCAAACCATGACACCTGCATGCTGAAGAACATTCACACGGTGAATAAACCTTTATCAACATTTCTATAAGAAGAATCAAAGCAGCAGCTTCGTCTACAAACAGATGCTGTTAGTTCATAAGAAGTTGAAGTAAGATGGCGAATATGAAGTCAAATTAATGTTTTTTTCTACCCTGACAGCCGGCCGGGTCGTCCTGTCTCAGATTGAAGAAGCCATGTTTGCAGCGATCGCAGCGTTGACCATCAACATTTTCTTTACACACACATCGACCGCTCAGAGCGTCACACAGCCCACCGCCCTGAGAACCGGCCGGGTTGCAGTCACATGCTGAAACATGGGAAAATGTAAAAATGTATACGACCTCAGGATTAACAAAGACTTTCAAAGAAAGTTCATATCTTCTGATCTGGATGATGAGGACAGCAGACATGAGGACAGAAGACATGAGGACAGCATATATGAGGACAGCAGACATGAGGACAGAAGACACGTGGACAGGAGACATGAGGACAGAAGACACACGGACAGCAGATATGAGGACAGCAGACATGAGGACAGAAGACACACAGACAGCAGATATTAAGGGACAACAGACATTAAGGGACAGCAGACATGAGGACAACAATAGAAACAGAGAAGAAAAACTGTGTGTCATTATGAACAAACATCAGAGTCAATAAATGCAGCAGCGTACGTATGCAGGCGTGCGGGTCGTCCACCGCTCTCTGTGGGTCCTGATACAGGAACGGTCGACATTGTTCACACTGAGGCCCTGTCCTGTCATGGCGGCAGTCATCACACACGCCACCGCTCACACCGCCTGTCGCTTCGAATCGAGCGGCATCAAAGTGACATGAGTCCGAGTGACCATGACAGTTACATCCTGAGAGAGACATCAAACACCAGAAGACATTTATAAACTAACACATGGTTAATCAATTATTAGCAAACAAATCAAACTAAAGATTGATGTGAAGAATAAAAGTTATTTTTTACACAAACTGTAGATGAAATAAAACTGAACTGTATGTTTATGTTTTTATCAACATTAAGATTAAATCATTTACTCCTGCAGATGTTGGCTGTGTTTTCTCCTCCCGGCCTCCAGGGGGAGTCATGGTGAAAGTCCCGACATCTCTCACAGTTCTCTCCAGCTGTGTTGTGCCAACAGACACATCGACCATGAACCTGAAGAACAGAAGAAAAAAACTGTACTTGCAGAAACATCCTGACAAATCATGTGTGGACTTGTTCATACATTCACAGTTTGATAGAATCATTCATCTCTGTCCTCGTGTCTGAACTGTTACAACTACGATGCAAGTTTGATTTTAGATTCAAATCTGAGAAAAGACATCCCAGAATGTTTGATTCTGAAGTTATTCTGACGGTAGTGAAAATCAATATTTAAAGAATGCAACAGACTCAAACTCCTGACCAGGAAATATCCAATATGTGACAGGTTTCATTTAAAACATTTTAAATTACAGACTCTTCAGCCAGTAGATGTGTTTAAATTAGTATCAAAATGTAATGTTATGTGTTTAATGCAGTGTGTTAGACTGTATTTATCTACACTGAACAAAAATACAAACGCAACACTTTTGTTTTTGCTCCCATTTTTCATGAGCTGAACTCAAAGATCTAAAACATTTTCTATATACACAAAAGACCATTTCCCTCAAATATTGTTCACAAATCTGTCTAAATCTGTTATTGAGCACTTCTCCTTTGCCGAGATGATCCATCCCACCTCACAGGTGTGGCATATCAAGATGCTGATGAGACAGCATGATCATTGCACAGGTGTGCCTCAGGCTGGCCACAGTAAAAGGCCACTCTGAACTGTGCAGTTTTATCACACAGCACAATACCACAGATGTCGCAATTTTTGAGGGAGCGCGCAGTTGGCATGCTGACTGCAGGAATGTCCACCAGAGCTGTTGCCCATGAATTGAATGTTCATTTCTCCACCATAAGCCGTCTCCAAAGGCGTTTCAGACAATTTGGCAGTACATCCAACCGGCCTCAGAACCGCAGACCACGTGTAACCACGTCAGCCCAGGACCTCCACATCCAGCAGGTTCACCTCCAAGATCGTCTGAGACCAGCCACCCGGACAGCTGCTGCAACAATCGGTTTGCATAACTGTCAGAAACCGTCTCAGGGAAGTTCATCTGCATGCTCGTCGTCCTCATCGGGGTCTCGACCTGACTGCAGTTCGTCGTCGTAACCGACTTGAGTGGGCAAATGCTCACATTCGATGGCGTCTGGCACGCTGGAGAGGTGTTCTCTTCATGGATGAATCCCGGTTTTCACTGTTCAGGGCAGATGGCAGACAGCGTGTGTGGCGTCGTGTGTGTGAGCGGTTTGATGATGTCAACGTTGTGGATCGAGTGGCCCATGGTGGCGGTGGGGTTATGGTATGGGCAGGCGTATGTTATGGACAACGAACACAGGTGCATTTTATTGATGGCATTGTGAATGCACAGAGGTACGTGCAGGATCTGTACACAATTCCTGGAAGCTGAAAACATCCCAGTTCTTGCATGGCCAGCATACTCACCGGACATGTCATCCATTGAGCATGTTTGGGATGCTCTGGATCGGCGTATACGACAGCGTTTTCCAGTTCCTGCTGTGACGGCCCCCTGCTGTTCTAAGGCCTGCTTTGTGCGGTCCTTTCCTTCTGTCTGCAGGTATCTCAGTGGGCGGGGCTTGAAACCAGGAGCACCTGGCCAGTCTCCTGGAAGTTTTAAGAGCAGGCAGTCTCAGTCGTTCTCTCTCTCACCAGAAGGACCTGGTTTTCCTCCGGCTTCATTGTGTTGTTTTGTTGGCTTCGGCCTGGTTCCTGCACTTTACAATGCTCCGCACACATCACTCACAAGCACCCATCGGCAGACACACTGATAACCACACGTTCACACCTCATGGCATTATTATGATTTGTGCACTTTATTTAAATAAATATTGTTAATTTTTACGTTTACCCGCGTCTCACTGTCTCTTGTCATGGCTTCTTGAGCCGGTCATGACACTGCCAATATCCAGCAACTTCGCACAGCCATTGAAGAGGAGTGGACCAACACTCCCCAGGCCACAATCAACAACCTGATCAACTCTATGTGAAGGAGATGTGTTGAACTGCGTCATGCAAATGGTGGTCGCACCAGATACTGACTGGTTTTCTGACCCCCCCAGACGCCCCCAATAAAGCAAAACTGCACATTTCAGAGTGGCCTTTTATTGTGGCCAGCCTGAGGCACACCTGTGCAATATTCATGCTGTCTAATCAGCATCTTGATATGCCACACCTGTGAGGTGGGATGGATCATCTCGGCAAAGGAGAAGTGCTCGCTAACACAGATTTAGACAGATTTGTGAACAATATTTGAGGGAAATGGTCTTTTGTGTATATAGAAAATGTTTTAGATCTTTGAGTTCAGCTCATGAAAAATGGGAGCAAAAACAAAAGTGTTGCATTTATATTTTTGTTCAGTGTAGATATTTATCCATTCTGATGGATCCCTGCAGAATCTGAAGGCAGGAGGACACAAACTGTGTAATTACATCTTAATATCAAACAGCTCAGGACACAGCAGGTCTGATTCAAACCAGTCCAGAACTGATCTGGATCACTTCTGGTCCGTACCATGCCAGTCTGGGTGAAGACGTCACCCCGTCCTCGGTCCACAGGTGTACACTGGCTGGCGTGTCCATTACAGAAACAGCTGCCTCGGACAACCATGTTGTAAAGAGCGTAGTAATATTTGTCCTGAGGGTTCCTGCGTCTTCGACCGAGCAGAGTGTCACCCAGCGTGAAGAGATGAGTGAAGTTAACCCGAATATTCGTCAAGGTGATTAGATCTGAGGAAGAAATCATGTTGGAATAACTGATATGTTCTTTCTGTCTGATATAAACATGTCTGTAACATTGTCATAGTGAAGTAAAAGTA
The DNA here is from genome assembly GCF_965226575.1 of Pagrus pagrus. Taxonomy (NCBI): domain Eukaryota; kingdom Metazoa; phylum Chordata; class Actinopteri; order Spariformes; family Sparidae; genus Pagrus; species Pagrus pagrus. The sequence continues at coordinate 102,331 of NC_140194.1, forward strand.
CTGCAGTTCTTCAGTGTAGCAGTATAGTGCATATGATAATAAATGTTTAAGAATTTCCATGTGAGCAAAATTCTCACCTTGGATGTTGGGTGCATACGGGTTTTCTATGTCAAAGATGGGGTCCAAAGCTTTCAGCACCACCTGGGGGACAAATAGAATAAAACATCTTGAGTAAAAAAAGGTTTATGAAAACAAACAAACAGACTAAGATGAAGATGAAGATGTTAAAGATGGAGATGTTAAAGATGAAGATGTTAATGATGAAGATGTTAATGATGGATGATGTTAATGATGGATGATGTTAAAGATGATGATGTTAAAGATGAAGATGTTAATGATGGAAGATGATGAAGATGTTGATGATGGTAAAGATGATGAAGATGTTAATGATGGATGATGTTAAAGATGATGATGTTAAAGATGAAGATGTTAATGATGGAAGATGATGAAGATGTTAATGATGGATGATGGTAAAGATGATGAAGATGTTAATGATGGATGATGGTAAAGATGATGAAGATGTTAATGATGGATGATGGTAAAGATGATGATGTTAAAGATGACGATGTTAATGATGGAAGATGAAGATGTTAATGATGGAAGATGTTAAAGATGAAGATGTTAATGATGGAAGATGTTAATGATGGAAGATGATGAAGATGTTAAAGATGATGATGTTAGTGATGGAAGATGTTAAAGATGAAGATGTTAAAGATGAAGATGTTAATGATGGAAGATGATGAAGATGTTAAAGATGATGATGTTAGTGATGGAAGATGTTAAAGATGAAGATGTTAAACATGGAAGATGTTAATGATGGAAGATAATGAAGATGAAGATGTTAATGATAGATGATGTTGAAGATGTTAAAGATAAAGATGTTAATGATGAAGATGTTAAACATGGAAGATGGTGAAGATGAAGATGTTAATGATGGATGATGTTAAAGATGAAGATGTTAAACATGGAAGATGTTAATGATGAAGATGTTAAAGATGAAGATGTTAAACATGGAAGATGTTAATGATGGAAGATGATGAAGATGAAGATGTTAACGTACATGTCTCTAAATTTTTTTCTTTTCAAAAACTAGAACATAAATATGCAGTTACTTTTTTGGTCTCATATCGTCATCATGTGACTGCCCAGATTTGGGACCTGCTGAGGGTCCTGAGGGTTACCTTGATGTTTGATGGTAATGATTGAGATATTTATCTCTGGATTCTGGTTGGGAACAAATCACTGAGATGTCATGAATTCGTGTTTCGTGTCTCTGAGTGTAAATATGTTCATGAGTGTTGTGTGTATATATATTCTGTGTGTGTGTTAATAAAGTTGAGTTGAGTTGAAAGTGTTACCTCTCCATCAGTGGACGGCTCTGATCCAGAGTATCTGCTGTCACAGATGACATCATCGATGCTGTCAGCCGGGTGGTTGGACACTGAAGGGAAATGAAGCGAACAATCTTCTGCGAAAAAGCGAAAAACTTTCCAACTTTGTCCAAAATCCTTCGAACGCTCAACCAACATGGCTGCTGGACGAAAACTCTGCAGAGCAGGAAGTGACATCACAGAAAAGTTCAAGCGCACTGACCCTGTGGTGTGTTTTGTTATACTTTAAACGTATGTACATATAGACATATACTGTATAGATCCACACCACTTAAAAATGTTCAGATTTGCCCGAATCGCAAATGATTCTGTGTATTATCTGATTTAATGGGACACTGAATTAATGTTTGACGTTTTCCACCAAACAAAAACACAACTGGGATACAACTGCTAAATAATGTCCAAGTTCATTTCCACTGAGCATGGCGGGGTCAATACTAGGGAAATTAATCAGACCACTCAGACAAGGCCAGGACTCAAAACTCAGCATCCCAACAACAACAACAAACCAACAACAACAATATGTGTGACGGAGCATCAGAGTTCAGAGACTGAGAGTTGAATGAAGGTGCAGCAGTCAACCACATCAAGAGCCTGTATAGGAGGGTGGAGGAATGAAGCCATTACTCAAGAAAAAGCACACCTGGAGTTTACTCGAACGCTTGAGGTTGACCCAGCTATAATGTGAAACAAGGTTTTGTGGTCAGATGAGAGCAAGATAAAACATTTTAGTCAAAATTTATAACACTATGTGGCAAAACTTCAACTGGAGTCAGTCTGCCAGGAAGAACGAGAAAAAAGACAATCAAGTGAAAAATAGCTTTGCAGTAGAAATACTATATGATTGGCTGAGTGTCTTAAAGCAAGGACAAACAGACTGAAAAACAGCTTCTTTCCAAAAGCAATTACCACCCTGAACTCTCACATGTAACAGACATCAATATAATGAACAATGTGCAATATTCATTCCACAACAATGCCACTGCTGCTTTAATATTTATTTATACCTACCTAATATTTGTATATTACTACCTCATATTCATATTCATATATTTGTCGACCTCATATTGTATATTGGTATTTGTATATGTATATTTGATATTTTTGATATTTTGATATTTTGTCAATTTGGAATTTGAATGTCTATTTTCTTTTTTTTATTAATATCTGTTGCACTGAAGTGAAGCTCTCCAATCTCGTTATAATAATAATGACAATAAAGACCATTCTGATTCTGATTCTGAGTGTCGGCAGCATCTCGGCTGAGTGTCGGCTGAGGCCTGGCTGACCCCCACCGTATTCTGGCTCCAGATGTGTCCACGACTGTGATGTGATTAAAATGTCATAATAAACACATCAACCTATTTTAGAGATGCAGGTGACATCAGTGCAGGTCAGAGTTCAATATTTAAACAAGTTTAAAATATTTTACAGAAAAGACATTAGAGAGACAAAACAGAAATAGCATCAATTGTATGAGAAAGGAAGTTCAGATCAAATGAAAAATAAACTAAACGTGTCTGATCAGCCAATCAGAGTTACAGAAGTCACCAAGTCACCGTCTATGATCATTAATAATTTATCCGAGCACATTATAAAAAGTATATATAATCCACTAAATCCAGTGTAGCTGAGTATTTTACCTTGAAGGTAAGGACCAGGTGACTGAACTGGAACACGGCTTCCAGATCCAGCCTGATGCTAACGTGATGAACACCTGCAGACGACACAGCAGAGACACACTACAGGTAAGTTAACATTATTACAATCATTATGATAAAATATGACTATTGATGGTGACATGTTGAAGGTTAACTAAACATTTTTAAATACATTGTTTATTGCACTGATGTTCCAATCAGTCACAGAGAACACTGGCACCTTTAGCTCAGCTAACTTACAACCAAAAGCAGCTCAGCTAACCGCTCAGAGCTGATGATTTCATTTGTTTATACAGACGCAGTAAAACCAAAAACTGATCTCACTTCACATTAATTACCGTTAAAGACGCTCGTTGTCATTTAGAGACCGACTCTTGATTAGATTCAACAGATTTCCTGATGCTGCTTCTCTTCAATCTGAAACTCGCTATTTTTTCTGTAACATGATTTTTTTCCCGGTATTTTCGAAAAACTGAAAACGGGCATCCTAATTTACATTCAGGTTTTTTTTTGGACAATCTGCTTCATGATGAATGACTTTATTTAAAACGATTAAAACAGTTCAGCAGAGGTGAGCTGCTCTCTGATTGGACAGTTTTACCTAACTCACCATTCTCAGACTGCCACCACTTCATTTTTCTCTCGGGGTCGAAAGTCGTGATGACGTTCTCAATGCGGTGGCTATTGGGGTTGCTATAGCGATTGTACGGCAGCTGTGAGTCACATGTGAAACATTTCTGCTCCTCCTGATGGACAATGACACATTAAACCAAAGTGATCAATAATAAATCAATCAATACTTCATCATTCACAGCCGACATGTTAAACTGTCTGATTTCCTTTAGCATCCTCTGACTCTTTGACCCATTCCAATAACACGTGATTGAACTACTTAACTATTACTAATAACTGCCCTAACCCTAACCCAATAACACGTGATTGAACTACTTAACTATTACTAATAACTGCCCTAACCCTATGATTCATTTTCACTTTATGGACAATTGATGATGTAGAAGGAGTCAGTGTCCGTCTGCTGCTGACAAACTGAAGCTGACGTGTGAACCAGCAGAACGACCTCAGATCAGACACACAGTCCTGACTGTTGAAGGTGAGACTGAGGGTTGTTCTTTTTACAGTAGAGAACAGTGAAGAACAGTAGAGAACAGTGAAGAACAGTGAAGAACAGTAGAGAACAGTAAAGAACAGTAGAGAACAGTGAAGAACAGTAAAGAACAGTGGAGAACAGTAAAGAACAGTGAAGAACAGTAAAGAACAGTAGAGAACAGTGAAAAACAGTGAAGAACAGTGAAGAACAGTAGAGAACAGTAGAGAACAGTGAAGAACAGTAAAGAACAGTAGAGAACAGTGAAGAACAGTGAAGAACAGTGAAGAACAGTAAAGAACAGTGAAGAACAGTAGAGAACAGTAGAGAACAGTGAAGAACAGTAAAGAACAGTGGAGAACAGTAAAGAACAGTGAAGAACAGTAAAGAACAGTAGAGAACAGTGAAAAACAGTGAAGAACAGTGAAGAACAGTAGAGAACAGTAGAGAACAGTGAAGAACAGTAAAGAACAGTAGAGAACAGTGAAAAACAGTGAAGAACAGTGAAGAACAGTAGAGAACAGTAGAGAACAGTGAAGAACAGTAAAGACCAGTAGAGAACAGTGAAGAACAGTAAAGAACAGTAGAGAACAGTAAAGAACAGTGAAGAACAGTAAAGAACAGTAGAGAACAGTAAAGAACAGTGAAGAACAGTAAAGAACAGTAGAGAACAGTGAAAAACAGTGAAGAACAGTGAAGAACAGTAGAGAACAGTAGAGAACAGTGAAGAACAGTAAAGAACAGTAGAGAACAGTGAAGAACAGTGAAGAACAGTAGAGAACAGTGAAGAACAGTAGAGAACAGTAGAGAACAGTGAAGAACAGTAAAGAACAGTAGAGAGCAGTGAAGAACAGTGAAGAACAGTAGAGAACAGTAGAGAACAGTGAAGAACAGTAAAGACCAGTAGAGAACAGTGAAGAACAGTGAAGAACAGTAAAGAACAGTAGAGAACAGTAAAGAACAGTGAAGAACAGTAAAGAACAGTAGAGAACAGTGAAAAACAGTGAAGAACAGTAGAGAACAGTAAAGAACAGTGAAGAACAGTGAAGAACAGTAAAGAACAGTAGAGAACAGTGCAAAACAGTGAAGAACAGTGAAGAACAGTAGAGAATAGTAGAGAACAGTGAAGAACAGTAAAGAACAGTAGAGAACAGTGAAGAACAGTGAAGAACAGTAAAGAACAGTAGAGAACAGTGAAGAACAGTAGAGAACAGTGAAGAACAGTAGAGAACAGTAGAGAACAGTGAAGAACAGTAAAGAACAGTAGAGAGCAGTGAAGAACAGTGAAGAACAGTAGAGAACAGTAGAGAACAGTGAAGAACAGTAAAGAACAGTAGAGAACAGTGAAAAACAGTGAAGAACAGTGAAGAACAGTAGAGAACAGTGAAGAACAGTAAAGAACAGTAGAGAACAGTGAAGAACAGTAGAGAACAGTGAAGAACAGTAGAGAACAGTTAAGAAGAGTAGAGAACAGTAGAGAACAGTGAAGAACAGTAGAGAACAGTAGAGAACAGAGAAGAACAGTGAAGAACAGTAGAGAACAGTGAAGAAGAGTAGAGAACAGTAGAGAACAGTGAAGAACAGTAGAGAACAGTAGAGAACAGTGAAGAACAGTGAAGTACAGTAGAGAACGTAGAGAACAGTGAAGAACAGCGAGGAACAGTAAAGAACAGTAGAGAACAGTGAAGAACAGTGAAGAACAGTAGAGAACAGTAGAGAACAGTGAAGAACAGTAGAGAACGTAGAGAACAGTGAAGAACAGTAGAGAACAGTAGAGAACAGTGAAGAACAGTAGAGAACAGTGAAGAACAGTAAAGAACAGTAGAGAACAGTGAAGAACAGCAGAGAACAGTGAAGAACAGTAAAGAACAGTGAAGAACGGTAGAGAACAGTGAAGAACAGTAAAGAACAGTAGAGAACAGTGAAGAACAGTGAAGAACAGTAGAGAACGTAGAGAACGTAGAGAACAGTGAAGAACAGTAGAGAACAGTAGAGAACAGTGAAGAACAGTAGAGAACAGTGAAGAACAGTAAAGAACAGTAGAGAACAGTGAAGAACAGCAGAGAACAGTGAAGAACAGTAAAGAACAGTGAAGAACGGTAGAGAACAGTGAAGAACAGTAAAGAACAGTAGAGAACAGTGAAGAACAGTGAAGAACAGTAGAGAACGTAGAGAACGTAGAGAACAGTGAAGAACAGTAAAGAACAGTAAAGAACAGTAGAGAACAGTGAAGAACAGTAGAGAACAGTGGAGAACAGTGGAGAACTATAGAGAACTATAGAAACCAGTAGAGAACAGTAGAGAACAGTGAAGAACAGTAGAGAACAGTGGAGAACTATAGAGAACAGTAGAGAACAGTAGAGAACAGTGGAGAACAGTAGAGAACAGTGGAGAACTATAGAGAACAGTAGAGAACAGTAGAAAACAGTGGAGAACAGTAGAGAACTGTAGAGAACAGTAGAGAACAGTGGAGAACTATAGAGAACAGTGGAGAACAGTGGAGAACAGTAGAGAACTATAGAGAACAGTAGAGAACAGTGGAGAACAGTAGAGAACTATAGAGAACAGTAGAGAACAGACTGAAGAGATGAAGTTCGAGAAAAATGCAGGAATGAGGAGAAGAATTAATTCCTAAGGGTGGAGGGTAGTGAAGTGAAGAGAAGAGCAGAGCAGAGCTGGCAGATAATAAAACAACAGATCAGAACATGTTGGAGTCTGAATGTCAGAGCGAGAGCCAGAAACATGTCAATCACACAGAAAACACACCAGAGTTCACTGTATAGGCTCTTCATATGTTTACACTGTGTGTGTGTGTGTGTGTGTGTGTGTGTGTGTGTGTGTGTGCAGGTTTGTAGGCTAAGATTATTTCATTTTCTCTGTTGAACTTAAATTGACATTTAAAGTACTTTTACTTCTTATATTACTCATAGTACTTGCCTACCGATGTAGTACTCACAGTACTTATATTTGACCGTGATGTGATTTCATCTGCAGACACTCATTCCTGAAGCCCCCCCTCCCCCATGACCTCTGACCTCCAGGTATCCAATGATGCAGTAGTTCTGTGGTCCATCCAGACCGCAGGTGGAAGACGCCGACAGCTGCGCCGCTCGACCCACCATCAAGTCACCGAGCTGGGGGTTACAGGAGCCAGTGGGACACTGATCCTGGGGATCCTGGAGGTCTTGCAGCTGAGCCACTGGAAGAAAAACTGCAGAAGAACAGAAGCTCATATTCAGTGGAGCTCTTTAAACTGAGAGTGTGAATTTAGAGTAATGAGTGGGTTAGGGTTAGTGTGGAAAGGGCGTTAAAAGTGCCGTCTATGTAGAGATCACTGAATTTGTTGAGGCCTGCCCTTTGCCTTTGGGCAAAGACAGGATCTAATTTGGCTGGGGGGGAAGACGTGGTTACTACATATGGGACCATAAATAGAAAAATCTATCAAATAAAAAATGTGTCTAAATTGAGACCAATAAATAAGAGTGGAAGTTGCAATAGGGCAAGAGGAGTATTGTTTTGGAGACAGAGGCAAGTTGGCAGTAACCAGTGCAAGAAGTGATGATGATACGCAGGCATTTGCTTCTGACTGGCACCAGTCAGCATTTGGGACCTAAATCCAAGAAGCAGTTTGCTGCCCAGTAATAGTACATCAGATTAGGCAGGGCCACTCCACCCTACACCCTCTGCCTCTGAAGGAGCACCTTACGAACCCTGGGATGCTTGTTACTGTTACTGTTCTACAAAAATGAGGATATCAACCTGTCAACAGATTTTTGGAGGAAAACTGATGCTCTGAAATAAATACAAAATCTTAACCCATGCAATTTTGCCTGCAAGGGACGGATTTAGTACACTCCACTTCTGGAGGTCGATTTTAAGATTATTGATCAAGGGTACATCATTTTTGTCTGCTCCTGATGCTTTATGTAACAAGCAAATCCATAAAATAAGTTTTGGTCCAAATACAAATTTTTTCCAATACCGCAAACAAATAGGGCCAACCAACTCGGTTGAATGCCTTATTCGCATCCAAGGAGGATGCGGTGGAGTGGACGACACAGAGGAGCAAGCCTGCATATATTGGTAAAAGAATAACGACCCCTGATAAAAGCCTGTGTGATCCACAGAAATGACTTCCATCATAACAGTGTCTAACCTGTTTGCAAGAATCTGGCTAATATTCAAAAGCATCCTTACCAGGCTTTAATAAAGGTGTAATAGTAGCTTCTTTAAGTGTTTGCGTTAAGGTCCCCTGGTCCAGAGAATGTACAAACATTTCAAGACGAACAGGATCTGATATGGATGAAATTTGCCACTTTGCATTGCTGCAATTGAGTTGACAAATTTCTCTAGTAAAGGGCACGATCTAATCTTTCCTGTTATCCGAATCTATGGAAGAAGCAGTTCTGCAACCAGCTGAGTCATGGAGAGAGTCACTGGACTTGCCATCTTCAGGTTTTTCTGCAGTGGAAGGAGCTGCAACCATAGGTGGTAGGTAGGTAGGTTGTACCAACACTAGCTCTGCACAACACAACTGATGGTCTCAAACACATTAAGAAGGCAAGAAATTCCACAAATTAACTCTTGACAAGGCACAGCTGTTAATTAAAACCATTCAGGTGACGACCTCATGAATCTGACTGAGTGAATGCCAGAAGTGTGCAAAGCTGTCATCAAAGCAAAAGGTGTCTACTTTGAAGAATATAAAATATAAAGCATATTCTGGTTTGTTTAAATGCGATATTTCAGTTTGTTCGACTTCCGGTTTGGCTATGTAGTAGAGACGTAGGGCAGGGAGGCTCCCAATTAGTTCTCTGAATTACCCAAATAACGGATTACTTTTCACCAAGTTTAGTGAACACAGTGGAGTGTTGGAAGTCTCAAGAGGACAGAATGAGAAACTCTAAGCCCAGAGACAAAAGACTGCAGATACTTCAGCCAAACAAATTAATGTTAGCTCAGAAGAATATAAAATATAAAACATATTCTGGTTTGTTTAACACTTTTTTGTTTATTGCATAATTCCACATGTGTTCTTTCATAGTTTGATGTCTTCAGTATTGATATTGATCTACAATGTAGAAAATAATAAAAAATGAAGAAAAACTATTGAATGAGAAGGTGTGTACAAACTTTTGACTGGTAGTGTAAGTATTCAGACCCTTTGCTATGACACTTGAATTTAGCTCAGGTGCCTTCCACATTGACTGGAGTCCACCTGTGGTAAATTGAATTGATTGGACATGATTTTGAAAGGCACACACCTGTCAATATAAGGTCTCACAGCTGACAATGCATATCAGAGCAAAAACCAAGCCATGAGGTCGAAGGAAGTGCCTGCAGAGCTCAGAGACAGGATTGTGTCGAGGCACCGATCTGGGGAGGGCTACAAAAAAAGATTCTGCTGCATTGAAGGTACCAAGCGGTACAGCAGCCTCCGTCATTCTTAAATAGAAGAAGTTTGGAACAACCAGGACTCTTCCTAGAGCTGGCCGCCTGGCCAAACTGAGCAATCTGAGGAGAAGAGCCTTGGTAAGAGAGGTGACAACGGTCCCTATCCAACCTGACAGAGCTTGAGAAGATCTGCAGAGAAGAATGGCAGAAAAATCCCCAAATCCAGGTGTGCAAAGCTTGTTGCGTCATACCCAGGAAGACTCGCTGCTGTAATCGCTGCAAAAGGTGCTTAAACTAAGTACTGAGTAAAGGTTCTGAATACTTCTGTCAGTGTGATATTGCAGTTTTTCCTTTTCAACAAATTTGCAAATAATTCTAAAATTCTGTTTCCGTTTTGTCATTATGGTGTCCTGAGTGTAGATTGATGAGGGAGAAATCTTTTAAACGATTTAGCATAAGGCTACAACATAACAAAATGAATACTTTAAGCACTGTACATGTGTATTTATTAATATAGAAATATATATATATACACACACATATATGTGTGTGTGTAGAGTGCATATATATATAGACAGACAGACAGACAGACAATGTATTTATGTGTGATACATGAAGAAAAACAGGGAAGAAAAATAAACAAGTTTCCTTTAATCCTTCCTTCCAACTCACCGATTAAAATGATGAAGATCATGTTGTGCTGAGAAGCTGCCGTGGTCTCTGGTGGATTCTGGTGGAGCACAAATAATCAGCAGGTAGTCAGACACATGATAAATGTAACAGTTTGTTGTGTGACGCCTGATCTGAGGTCAGATCTCACCACAAGTTTTATATCCTCAAAGGAAACACAAACCTCAACACACTCATCTCTCTCTCTCTCTATCTCTCTCTCTCTGTGTGTGTGTGTCTGTGTCTGTGTCTGTGTGTGAATGACACGTCTCATGAATCCACATCAATCTGCAGACAAATATTTGACATTCAAACACAACCGGAATCTTTACCAACACCGTTAGCATGTGGCTAACAGCTAATAGGCTAACTTTACATGAGAAACATGGATTCAGTTTTAAAGAAGGTGATGCTAATCATTCTGACTGCATGTCGCAGAGTGTAGTGAGGTGTCATTCCTGTTATTGAATATTTTGATATATGTAATTTATATAATCAACAGGAACATGAAATAACTGGAATGTTCGACGTTCAGACGGCAACACTTGACACAGAATAGAAATGTGTGAAGCCTGAAGGGACTGATGAACTTTAACGGGAATGTTTGGGCCTCAGCAGTAATTGTGGGGATTTACTGAACTTCACTGTGATTCCACTCTGAGTACAAACTGTTGTGTAACATGTGAAATGCATATTCTGTAGTTCTGCTTGTTGATAACAGGCTGTCAGTTACAGCAGCACTCTAAGTTTTTTATTGTGATAAGTGCATTGATCTTCAGACGGACAGCTCAGTTGTGCTTCACTATATTAACACAACTTAAATAGATATTACAAAGTCATTCTACCATTTAAATGTGTGGTTGAAAAGCTGATTAAAGGCAAAAAACAATTATTCAGTCAGTCAGTCAAGTTGCAGAGTTATAGACTCGGAACAGTATGTTTTATAATAAGCAGTTTTTTCTGTCAGATATGTGACAGAAAATGAGAGTGTAGCTCAGTAATCAACACGGACGGCTTCAGGGTCCTATTTACTGCATATTTGAGGTTTTGTACTATAAAACGTTAGTTCAGCTTTGCCGTCTATGCTGCGTTAGTTAAAATCTGCTCTCTTCAATATGAACTTAATGCTCCTCCTCCTCCTCCTGAACATCACTAGTGCAATCAAAGACAAATTTCTATCTGACATATAGCATATCAATAAGACGTTTGGCTCAGCGCTGTTTAAAAAACATCCTCATTCACACGACTCTCTACTGTACACATACACAGTTTAACAGTTTACAGAGCAACACATGAACTAATAATAAAACGATATAATACAGATATTAAACATCACAGTTTCATGAAACAATCAGTTACCACAGCTTTCTGTCATCAGTCAGCACGACGTCAAAATGCTTCACTTGTCATTCCGTCACAAACGACCACCAACATGGTCGACTTCTGATTTATTAAAAAACAAGCTGGATGTGAACCTACCTGCCTCTGCTGCCACCAGGAAGGAATGAACACACCTGGGCAGGTAAGAGCACACCTGAGACAAACATAGCCCGAGGCTACTCTATCAATGAGAGAGAGACACACACAGATAGCGAGAGAGAGAGAGAGAGAGAGAGAGAGGCACACATACACACACACACACACACACACACACACAGGGAGAGAGAGAGAGAAAGAGAGACACACACACACACACACACACACATAGGGAGAGAGAGAGAGAGAGAGACAGACAGACAGACAGACAGACAGACAGACAGATAGATTTCGTATTTTCATGTTATTTGCTGTGTTCTGTCCGAGTGTTTGGACAAATTCTGTTTTGATGCTTTGGCAACATTGTTGTTGAAACTTTCATGCCAATAAAGCCTCTTTGAACTGAATTGAAAAAATTGACAGAATTTTTTTTTTGAATTTCAAACGTCTTTATTTGCCAAACACAATTTTTAAATACAATAACATTGCATTTTCAAAAGTAAAATAAAATGTTAATAAATAAAAATGAATGAATAAATAAACAACAACAACAAAACATAATTTAACTCAAAACGAGTCCAAATATCAGCTCATTCTCTACGACAAAACATAAAACACTGTTAAGGTTCCATATGTTTGAAAACTCTTCCACATTATTTGTGGTTCTGTAGAAACTGAAGTCAACACATAGCCGGGCCTTCACCATCCTAACAAACAACGTAGGTGCATCAACATCCAAAGAGTTCTCAACCTTGTTCCGTCTGCTGAGGTAGATCGCCATTTTAGCTTGACCCAAAATAAAGTTCAACAACTGACATTTCAGTCTCCTCTTCTGAGTGTAAGCTAACCCTAAGATGAACATTTTCATAGAAAAAGTGTCTCCAAACATCCTGAACATTCGCTGCAGCAGCTGAAACAAGGAGCCCAGTCTGCCACAGTCCATGAAGCAGTGAAACACCGTCTCTCTCTGCGAGCAGAAAGGACACTTCTCACTTACATTTGGGTTAATTACAGAAACAAAAGCATTGACAGCTACAATCCCGTGCAGAATTCTCCACTGCAAATCTCCAACCCTTTTAGTTAACGGTGGTTTATAAAGTGCTCTCCATGCAGGTGTGACCTCATCATTAAGCCCTAGATGAGCTCTCCAAGGGGTGTCAACCCGACCACTAAGCTTGTCCTTGTTCAGAACCTGAACCAACAGTTTGTACATTGTTTTTCCTCCCATAACATTTAACCTGTTAGGTGGAGTTTCGCTGGACTCCAGCAGTCGACCAGTGCAGTCTTTAAAATCAGGAACAAGTGTCAGTGCAGGGAAGGGATCATCATCGTTAGGCTGACAGTGTCCGTTACAGTGTGCTGTTAACAAAGAGAGTTCAGCCCGTGTCAGCTCACGCCTCCAGGTGTTGAGCAGGTGGGCTATGAACCTGACAGACCTGACTCCCAGAGGAGAGGCCAGAGCTGCAGCGTTGATCAGACACGGTCCGCATAGTTGCATCACGTGTCCCAGCGTGACGACCCTCGCCAAGCGAAGCAGCTGCAGCACAGAAGGTCCTGCTGTGCGCTCTGCGCTGAAGCGGGTCCGGTGCACCACTGGCTCTTTCAAAAGCCAAGACAGGGAAACACAGTTGGTCGGTCTCTGTTTGTGGAACAACCCCCACACAGTAAACAGTCCATTATAAAACTTTGGAAGGCTGCAGTTTGTGAGCACTCAGGTCCATCAGAAACGGGATCAGCACGACCCAAACCTCAAGCCCGGCTCAGTATGGCTCGGGCTATAGACCTCCAGGCGAGGTCTGCTGGACCGGCGAGGAGCATCTGGACGAACTGGAGTCGGAAAGCAGCGCCCCTGCTGGCCGGGTGAATGAGCCCCTGTCCTCCGTCTTCCTTGGGCAGAAACAGCACACTCTGCGGGATCCAGTGCAGATGGTCCCAGAAGATATCCACCAACACCGCTTGTATCCTGGCCAGGAGATGCACCAGGGGGTCCACACATGCCAGTCGGTGCCATAGCATGGAAGATACCAAGTTGTTTATTACTAAAATACGCCCTTTAAAAGGACAGATGTGGTAAAATCCATTTTCACCTTTTGAGTCGTCCCTCGACTGTCTCTAAAACATTGTCCCAGTTTTTACACTTAAAAGAATTGTCACCGAGATAGACACCAAGATATTTAAAACCTCCCTTGTTCCATCTTAACCCCCCAGGCAGAACGAGCTCCCTGCTTAGCTGACTGCTAAAGCTTCACTTTTCCCCCAGTTAACCTTAGCAGAGGATAATGCTCCAAACACATTAGTAGTTTCAACAAGGTCATCAACATCATATTGTTTTTTGACAAGGACAACAACATCATCAGCATAAGCAGACAATTTAAAAGCTTGTTGACATCCAGGGAGGTTTATACCTGAAAGACGCAGTCTCAGCTTGTGTAGAAAAGGCTCTATGGTCATGGAGTAGAGCATGCCTGATCTTTAAAAGATCACACTTAACCCATTGTTAATCTTGAGTACACTCTCAATGTCACTGTACAAGACCTGGATCTTGGCTATGAGACCAGAGTTGAACCCAAAAGCATCCAGTGTCTGCCACAAGTCCTGATGTTCAACTCAGTCAAAAGCCTTTTCTTGATCTATAGAAATCAGACCCAAGTTCAAAGCCCAATGAACTGGAGAGGTCCAAAATGTCCCGAATTAGAGAAACGCTGTCAGATATCAACCTGCTGGGTACAGAATAGGTCTGGTCAATGTGAATGATATGCTCCATCATTTTCCTCAGCCTCGTGGCCAGCAGCTTGGACAAGATTTTGCAGCTGACAGCCAAAGACAGACCTACTGGCCGCCAGTTCTTGATCTCCTGTAGATCCCCTTTGTTGGTGAGGAGGGTGAGGAACGCTCTCCTGCAGCTTAGAGGTAACCGTCCTTTATTAAAACTGTCTCTGAGAACGAAGTCTTGGCCAATCACAGGGCAGAAAGCCCTGTAAAAATCCCCAGGAAGACCATCAATGCCTGGAGCTTTTCCACTATTCAGGCTCTGCAGTGCCGCAGCAAGTTCGTCCGCAGAGATCTGGCTTCCATGGGAACTTTGGGTAGACCCTTGTAGAAAGACTGTGCCAGCTCCAGTCTCTCCTGGAACTCCTTCTTGAAGAGCCCCTCATAGAAGGCGACTGCACATCTGCGTATCTCTCCCGACTCCTGCAGTAGCTGCCTGGTGTTGGGCCGCAGGGAATGCATGAGTCTTTTTTGTCCATTCCTACTTTTGAGGCCAAAGTAAAAGTGAGAGGGAGCATCCATTTTAGCCACATTATGGAAACGGGGTCAAACCAGAGCACTTTCAGCAGAGAAACCCAGCAAGTCAGACAGAGCTGACTTTTTTCTTTTGAGAACTCCAATATGTTCTCTTTCTCCTGTGGAAGCTACTAAATCATGCAGCTCCACTGCAGGCACAGATGCTTTATTTTACCCTTCCCTATATCCCACCACTGTTGTAAAGAAGTGTATTCAGATTTTGTCTCTGCATAGTTTTTCCAAAACAAAATGAAAGCATTCCTAAAAACAGTATCGGAAAGCAAAGCCACATTGAAATACCAATAGGCACTGCTACATTTTACATCTTTTTTTTAATTAATGTTTTTCTTCATTTGACAGGTAAAAGTACATACAATGAAAAATAAGGATTTTTTCTTTTTTCAAAAACAACAACCACTTATTCCCTCCCTTCCCCAGCCCTCCCCAATCCTACAAAATTTGGTTACAGATCAGTAATAACCCACATCCTTCCTTCTTACATTTGACATCTTTAACAAAAATAGAAACCTGTACAAGAGAGTGATCTGAAATACCTACTGGGTGTATGGAGCAACTCTGAAGCACATTGGTCTGATGTTTGAAGCAGTAAACTCTATCAAGCCTGGCCATAGATAAAGAGTTATCTTTAGCATGAACCCAAGTATACTGGCACTGAGCAGGGTGAAAATGCCTACAAGTGTCACTTAAATTATTTGTTTCAATTAACTTAATCAGACAGCTCTTGGAGGCTCCATGTGGTTCTGGATGGTTCCTGTCTAGAGTTGCATTTGCAGTACAGTTAAAATCACCACCCAGGAACATGTAACCTTCAGCACTACAGTTGTTAACAACAGTATTTAAAATGTCTAAAAAAAACAACCCTTTCTGTGCCTACGGTTGGAGCGTACACATTAATGAAGGTCATTTTTTGAAGCTCAATAATTTCTTCAGTAACACAAGAACTGAGTAAAAAGCCTCTAGAAAACAGGACACCAACTCCTCCACTGTTACTGCTCTTATGGCTGAGGAAGACCTCCCCGTCCCACCCTCTCCTCCATGCATGTTCATTCTCAGCTGTGCTGTGTGTCTTTTGCAGAAAAACTACATCTAGTTTTCTAACTGTGAACAAACTAAAAAGAGAAGCTCTCTTGACGTCCTCTCTGGCACCATTAATGTTTAAAGAGCCAAGCCTTATGTCACACACCACTCTGGTGAAGGACTAAACACTCCAGTGAGATCACCTTCACTGTCCTGTGTGCTCACCAGACTGTCCTCTGGCTGAGAGGAAGAGCAGGCTGGGGTTGTCTTTGACACTTTAGAAACCTGTTCACTGTTTGGTTTGCTTTCTGGACTTTTTCTCTTGGCTGACAGTTTGGAAACATCATCATCAATCATAACTCCCTCATCATACAACACTGACTCCGCCACTCGGGTCACGGTGTGGCCAATATTTACCTGCTGCTCTGCTACTGTCTGCTCACCTTCCTGACTCGTCGGACCCTCCATGACCTTGCCCTCCTGATCAGTAGCCCCTTTTAGTTAGAAAATGCGCCACATTTGCAGCCAGGTAAAGGCTGCAATCTGCCGCCTTGTCTCTGTGAAACAGAGGCGTAATATTCCTTCTTCGCAAAAAAGCCGCCACTGGGGTAGGTGTAAACAAACTCATTCTTCAGGAACATTAGAAATTATTACTTGAAATATGTGAGTGTATGTATTGTGCCCAATATGTGTCAACATGGCACAACCCAGACAGACACTCACACACACTTCAATCTTGGTGCTGTGTTGTGTTCATGTTGTTATTTGTTGTGTTCTGTCCGAGTGTTTGAACAAGTTGTGTTTTGATGCTTTGGCAACATTGTCATGCCAATAAAGCCCCTTTGAATTGAATTGAAAAAGAGAGAGAGACAGAGAGAGAGAGAGAGAGAGAGTAGTAGTACGTGAGTGTGAGTGCTGTCACAGAAGAAGAGAAGCTGCACAACACCTCCTGACATGATCTCCTCCACATGAGCCAGCTGCTCCTCTCTGGGTTCTTACCTGCACACTGATATATTGTTAACTAGCTGAATATTGTTTTGTAATTATTACCTTTATATGATACACACACACACATGCACGCACACACACGCGCGCGCGCACACACACACACACACACACACACACACTTTCCTTTCTTTTTAAAAAAAAATATTATTAATTATCCATGTATTCTTTTTCTGTAGTCCTAACGCTTTGGCAATTTTGTAAAACACAGTCATGCCAATAAAGCTTGTTGAATTGAAATTGAATTGAATTGAGAGAGAGAGAGACAGAGAGAGAGTAAAGCTGCTCACAGCCTAGAACAGTAAAAACTGTTCACTGCCTGTTGACCAAATGTATGAAGCATTTTGAGGGAGATGGGAGCTAGTGGGGGACAGTGAATGGGACTTCTAAAGCTCGATCCTGCAGCTGAAGGGAGGCAAATCTTAACCAGGATGACAAGTGGGGGCCCTGTAGTGGTGGACGTTGTGGACAGAGTAGCTTTTTAGCTTTGTTAGTGCAGCCGGTTGGGCATCATGAGGCTGGAAAGACTTACAGTATCCCCTCTGTACAGGTAAGGGTCCAGGTCTCAGGACCCCTGAACAAGACTGGTCGCAGTCAGAACAGACACATGATCTGAATCAGTGGTACAAAAAACTGGTGGATGGGGAGGAGAAGAACCGGGCCTGGACGGCTGCAGGTCCAGGGTAGGCGTATGCCAGTTTGATGTCTTACGTTCTATTGTTTTTTTTACAGCTTTAATTATTTTACCTTTAACTATTTGTACTCTTGTGCAGCACGTCGTGACTCTCCCATGTAATAAATACACTTATTACTACAGGATAACTTGTTACATAATAAAAGTGTAGCGAACCTCTCACAATGACTTCCATCCCTTTTCTTCTCGATCCTCTTCACACAAGATCTTTAAAAAGTTGTTCTATTTCTGTTTGGCCTCTAGGTGGAGTCAGCATGCTATAACAGTATTATCTCTCTGTCTGAGTGCTACAGTGTGTTTGTGGTTTCATCACAGTTTCATTTTGTTAGCCATGACAAGAGAAATGTCCTTTATAGCAGAAAGATCTATTATTCAAAAGCAGGTGCTAATAATTGATAACCAACAGAAGCAGATATTTACTTTATCACATAGGAAGAATGTCTACATATACATTGATACTGATGTATCACACTATACATGGGTTGTATAAGGGTTAGCTTCTGTGCTATGCTAGCTCCCCCTGCTGGTACTTAATGGTTTTGCATCAGTTTTTGGAAGCACTGAAGTGGTGTGACAGTTAAAATGATCCTAAGTAACTGAAGTTCAAGTAAAATCCATTTTCTGAGAAAGATCATGTGATAAAAGACATCTTTCAACATTTGATCATCATCGTTATTATTTGATTAATGTCTTTTTGATGCTGCTGATAAAAATGTTCTTTTATTATATTGTTACATATGTGGTTATTATATCATATTGTTACATATGTTGTAATTATATCAGCTTGTTACATATGCTGTTATTAAATATATTATGTTATATTGTTACATGTGTTATTTTATTATATTGTTACATATGTTGTTATTTTATTATATTGTTACATATGTTGAAATTATATCAGCTTGTTACATATGCTGTTATTAAATATATTATCTCATATTGTTACATGTGTTGTTATTAAATATGTTATATTGTTACATGTGTTGTTATTAAATATATTATGTTATATTGTTACATGTGTTGTTATTTTATTATATTGTTACATATGTTGTTATTAAATATATTATGTTATATTGTTACATGTGCTGTTATTAAATATATTATGCTATATTGTTACATGTGTTATTTTATTATATTGTAACATATGTTGTTATTAAATATGTTGTTATATTGTTACATATGTTATTATTAAATATATTATGTTATATTGCTACATGTGTTGTTATTAAATATATTATGTTATATTGTTACATGTGTTGTTATTTTATTATATTGTTAATGTGTTGTTATTAAATATGTTATGTTATATTGTTACGTGTTGTTATTTTGTTATATTGTTACATATGTTGTTATTAAATATGTTGTTATATTGTTACATATGTTATTATTAAATATATTATGTTATATTGTTACATGTGTTGTTACTAAATATATTATATAATATTGTTACATATGTTGTTGTTTTATTATATTCTTCCCTATGATGTTGTTTTATTATATTGTTATTTATTTATTGTTATTAAATATTTTATATGTTACTATATTGTTACATATGTTGCTGTTTTACTATATTGTTACATATGGTGTTATTGTATCATTGGTACATATGTTATTATATCATGTTGTTACATATGTCGTTATTGTATCATATTGTTACATATTTTGATGTTTATTATATTGTTACAGATGTTATTATATCATGTTGTTACAGATGTTATTATATAATGTTGTTACATATGTTGTTATTATATCACATTGTTACATGTGTTGTTATTTTATGATATTGTTAAATGTGTTGTTGTTATACCATAATGTTAGAAATTTTGTTGTTTTATCATATTGTTACGTGTGTTGTTATTATATCATATTGTTACACATTTTGTTGTTTTATCATATTGTTACATATGTTGTTATTTTATGATATTGTTACATATGTTGTTATTTTATAACATTGTTACATGTATTGGTATTTTATCATATTGTTACATGCGTTGCTATTATATCACATTGTTGCATATGTTGTTATTATAGCATAGTTACATATTTTCTTGTTTTATTATATTGTTGTAACATGTGTTATTTTAGCAGTTTGTTACATTTATTGTTATTTTGTTATGAAATAATGTGAAGCTCTGTGATTTGGTCTGTTAGTGAAATGCACCCTGGGAGTCGTAGTTGGCTCCGTAGGTTTGACTTTTTATTCAATTTAACAGAAATGTTCTCACATTTGTCTTTTGTTCTGATGATAATAAACTCAGTTAATGAGTGTTCACGCTTCACACCTCTGTTGGTTATTGATTATTGCTCTTATTGATCATCAGCGTGTTTGTGTTTCATGAAAAGGTAATCATGCTCACATTCTGTTGAGAAGTTTCAGTTTCAGGCGCTCACAGGTGTGTTGTTGATGACAGCAGCAGCTGAAGGCCGAATACACTCATTGTT
Organism: Pagrus pagrus; assembly: GCF_965226575.1. Lineage (NCBI taxonomy): Eukaryota > Metazoa > Chordata > Actinopteri > Spariformes > Sparidae > Pagrus > Pagrus pagrus. The sequence continues at coordinate 122,491 of NC_140194.1, forward strand.
AACCCTTTCAAAGAGGCTTTGTGTGTGTGTGTGTGTGTGTGTGTGTGTGTGCTGACTCAGTGCTCTGACACACAAAGCAGAGTGTGATGCTCAGGTGTATAAAAGCTGTGATTCACACAGGTGTGAAGCAGCACAGAGCAGCACATCAAAACGACAACATGTCCGCCACCGACATGAATATGATGAGCAGGGTAAGTCCCAGCATGCATCACTCCTCCCTCACACACTGACACATCTGTGAATCAGGTCACATGACTCTGACCATCCAGGATCAATAGCAAATAATCACAATTTGATCAATTATTTCAAAAATGTTCCTTCAAAGTTTTCACCTGACGACAACAATAATTACGTGAAAATATCATGTCAGGCAACAATTTATTGCTATTATTATTGTTGTTGGTGTCAGCTGCCAGATCAGAGCCAGACACTGAGGTCATGGTTGTTTCTGTTTGTCTGATGTCTCTGTCTCCGTCTCTGTGCCGGTCAGATCGTGTTCTACGAGGACAGGAACTTCCAGGGTCGTTCCTACGAGTGCAGCAGCGACTGTGCCGACATGTCATCCTACCTGAGCAGGTGTCACTCCTGCAGGGTGGAGAGAGGCTGCTTCATGGTCTATGACCGCACCAACTTCATGGGCAACCAGTACTTCCTGAGGAGGGGAGAGTACTCTGATTACATGAGCATGATGAGAATGAACGACTGCATCAGGTCCTGCCACATGATCCCTATGGTAACCACACAGCAAATCACAGCACAGCGTCACTGTATCTGACCAATCACATGAAAGATGTTTGTTGAGACTCCCTCAGAACAGACAGACATGTTCAGTAATGTCTGTGATACATTCACACACTCCTTATTATGAGTTGTAATGTTTCATAACAACAGTCCTACATTTAAAAAGTATTTAATAACAACTCATCAGATCAACTATCAAAAATGTATATGTCATTAAAATTCTCATAGTACCCTCAACTCACAGTACGATATCATCACGATTTATAGTCCACGGTACGATATTTATCATGATATTAAAAAAAAGAAAAAAATACTTGAACAATGTCCTTTAAGAATAAATGTGATGTGTACAGCATTTATTATTTGTATACAATTCGTTTTTACTTGAGGTCCTGCTGCTTTTATTCTGTAGTATAATAAAAGTAGGCAGCCATGGCTAAGCATGTGTAAAAATGAGCCATTGGACTATGTACAATTGCAAAACAACACAGCAGCCAGCAGCAGTCCCCCCTCCCTCTGGTTCTACAGCAGGACCACCAGGGCAACAAGAGGGAGGTGATGATGGAGGACAGCCGAGAACAGGCACTCGGCAGCGGGTCCCTCCGATCTTCCTCCCTCTTGTTGTCCAGCGGACGACCAAAGCCACAAAAATCTTGTTCAGCATAACTGACACCTTAGTAATTCCTGACTGTATGTTCGGTGGTTTTTTATGGGTTGACGTGTTTTTCTCACGGTTGGTTTGTAGAAACAAACAGCCAGAGCTGATACAGCAGATTGTGAGCATAGTTTCTCCGTCGGTAAACACACCATCTGGCTGTCACTGCAGCATTGTCTTTGGGCTCGTTAGGTGAAGCAGACAGGATGGATGGACCGGAGTAGGGGCATGACGGCCCAGTGGTTGCGGACAGGCGGTCTACCTGCTCCATCTAACAAGCCCAGAGTCACTTGCAACGAAAAAGTGACCCAGAAGAATGAGTGAAGAGGTCGGAGTGACATTACCGAAGCTTCTGTCAGTTAACTGTTTGAGTGAGGCACAGAGAACAAAATCAATGAAGCCAAGCAATCAGAGGCAGAGTAGGGCGCGTCCTATGAAAACAAATCTGTCTACTTGAGCAGTATGATTTCGCCCTCTGCTGTTCAAACAGAACGATACAATGAGAAGGACACAGGAAAATGCATTCGCACTGATTTCTCTTGTTAGATCCATGAACTTTACAAGCCAACAGCCACATGATGGGTTGGTAGATATCGTCACAGTGCCACGACAGTATGGCAGCTTCTTTTATCACGAAATAACGAAATTCTGTATATCGTTACATCCCTAGAATTAACACATTATAATCACTATTATAATAATGTGTTATGTAACTGTAAGTACCTGTAAAAACCTTTGTTCTACATGTTGTTGAGTTGTGTACTCACATCATCCCAAATGTTTCCAACAGTGTTCAAACCAGAGAAATCCACCATTTTCCTCGAGGTAACGTTTCATCTGGTTGTCTGTCGCTGTGACTTCAGGAGAAAGTCAGAGAGTTAGAAAGGGAGTCAAACGCGACGAAACATAACGTGAAGAAGACTTTTAAACTTTACCTCGTCTGAGTCATGTCACATCGATTTACAACTCCCTGTGTGTTTAAATCAATCCGTTAAGACCTGCGGTTTAACGAGTGAATGAAGCACAATGATTCACCTGCTTCGACTCATTTCTTATCAGTGATCATCACTGTTCCTGTCTCATATGAAAACAAGTGAACATTGGCTCCATTTTTTAATTCAAACCATAATTATCTTTTTACTAAATCTAGCCAGGTAGTTTTATTAGCTAAACCTAAAAACTGAAAATATTCTTTTTAATACCTGAAAACAATAAATATAATAAAGTCTCCAAAAAACCTCCACCACCACACGGGACATGACCTCATCAGACAACTAAACCAAAAGGTTTCACAAGGCAGACTTTCACTTTCTGTGCAAATCACTGATGAACATCATGCAGTCAGAGCGCCAGCTGAGTCGGTCACAGAGCTCGCCGTGGGTTAAACCTTTAGAGTTTTTAGTGAGAGAGCTTCAACTTCACGTCATAAAAATAGATTTCTGAAGTTTATCGCTGCAGCTTCAAAGACACGAAACTGTAAAACAGATGAAAATTCAACTTGATATAAAAGAACATGAGAAACAGAAAACATTGGGAAATAAAAGTTTGTGATTAATTAATTGATACATTTATGGATTTGATACATTGGAGGTTTAAATAAAACAAAACATAAATAATGGACATTCCAATTTTGACTGAATATTCAGGCTTCAGCTACATTTTCATTTTAACCTTTAAAACTGTAAATGTTACAAACTCAACAGTACATTTGATCTTTAATAAACCTTACACACGTCTCACAATGATAATTTATGGATCTGTCAAACATGTCAAATTAAATTAAATAAACATGAAAGGAGTGCACTTCTTCAGTCGCAGTTGAGGTAACATTTAATTGATTTGTTTGTATTCATGGGATGTTTTTACAGGTTTCATTGATGGATTTCTCCTCAATCAATAATCTAAAAAATTAGAAATGGGCATCCACATACTTTAGGCCATATAGTGCAGAGAACTGTTGAGGAGTTGTATTGATTACTGATTACTGATTACCATGTGTTCCAGCAACGCGGCTCATACAGGATGAAGATCTATGAGAGGGAGAACTTCGGAGGCCACATGCACGAGCTGATGGACGACTGCGACAACATCATGGATCGGTACCGCATGTCCAACTGCATGTCCTGTCAGGTGATGGACGGACACTGGCTGATGTACGAGCAGCCCCACTACAAAGGCAGGATGATGTACATGAAGCCTGGAGAGTACAGGAGCTTCATGAGCATGGGCATGAGCAACATGAAGTTCATGAGCATGAGACGCATCATGGACTCCTGCTACTGAACACTGTCAACACCTTAGGAACAATAAAGTTGTGATTCAATAAAGTCTACTGTCTCTCTACTGCTTCATTAACCACAACATGAAGAAACTACGTTCACTGTTAAAATAATTCTGTGATAATATAAAACTGGAGGAAGGAGATCGGAGTCAGCTCAGAGTTCAAACAAGGTTTTAATCTTGTACAAGAGGAGCATTCACAGGGCAACATGCAGGTCAGTTACAAAGTGAAGACTCAATTTCTAAGGAGGAAATCTTGGTATTTCTCTCTCTCTCTCTCTCTCTCTCTCTCTGGGTGTGTTTAAACTCAAACAGCTACTTATTTATGCCATCCTGCAGAGAAGAGAGTGTTTACCTTCAGTGATTACTCAGTACCTTAACATGGGTCATAAAACAAAGTCATAAAACAATTTCACAAGTTACAGGTTACAGTTCACGCTAAACAGGCTCTTTGAATAGGGCTGTGTAAAACTTCAATTCATATACCTCTACATGAACTACAAAATTCTCATCACATTCACTAATTAATTATTCAATTACAGATGATCGTTAAGTCTCTCAAAGTGTCAAAACAAATTCACCAATAACTCAATATTAATGATTAACTTCAATTTCCTCTACTGTTTAAGATTATTGTCAAACTATCAGTGACACAAGTTTTAACGATATTAATAATAATAATCTCATCTCATTATCTTTTGCCGCTTATCCGTGAGGGTCGCGGAGATGTTGCCGCTTTATCCCCCTGTTCTGGGGGGTTGTGGGGTTGCTGGAGCCAATCCCAGTCTTCATATGGGCGGAGGCTGGGGTATATCCCTGGATGGTCGCCAGCTCATCGCAGGGCCCTTCTGACGGCAGAGGCTGCCCCACAGGGTGCCAACTGCACGCCAGGAGCAATGTCGGGGTTCAGTATCTTGCTCAAGGACGCTTCGGCCTGTAGCACGGTTCCGCCCAGGGGAGCTGGGGTTTGAGCCAGCGACCTTCTGGTCGCCAGCCTGCTGCTCTACCCACTGAGCTACAGCCGCCCAATATATAATAATAATAATAATAATAATAATAATAATAATAATAATAATCACGTTGACGCTGTAGTTTCTCAGTCATGCTATGTGGGGTCGAGGTGAAGTCTGAACAAGTGAGTCTTGAGTCTTTTGTGGAAGATGGCGAGTGATTCTGCTGTCCTGACGTTGGTCTGGAGTTCGTTCCACCACTGAGGCGCCAGAGCAGAGAAGAGTCACGACTTCGCTGAGCGACCTTTGTTTACTCTTAGCGTTGACGGCCTTGAAGGCCAGCACCATGGTCTTGAATCGGATGCGGGCCGCAACAGGAAGCCAGTGGAGGTCATGGAGGAGGGGGGTCACATGGGAGAATTTGGGTATATTGAAAACGAGGCGCGCTGCAGCGTTCTGGATACGTTGCAACGGTTTAGTCGCAGAGGTTGGGAATCCAGCCAAGAGCGAGTTGCAGTAGTCCAGGCGAAGATGACCAGCGATTGGACTAGGATTTGCGTTGCATCCTTTGTGAGGAAAGACCAGATCCTGCGGATGTTGTAGAGGGTAAATCTGCAGGATCGGGCCACCGTGGTGATGTTGGGGGTGCAGGATAGTCCGTCGTCGACGATTACGCCCAGGTTCCTCACAGTTGATGAAGGCGATATCATGGCGTCCTCAACAGTGACTGACAGGTCCATGTGAGGGCAGTCTTTCCCCAGGATGAAGAGGAGTTCAGTTTTACTGAGGTTGAGCTTGAGATGATCCAAGCGGAGATGTCTGCCAGACATTCGGAGATGTGCATGGCAACGTGGGTGTTGGAGGATGGGGGAAAAGAGAGGAACAGCTGGGTGCGGTCAGCATAACAGTGGTAAGAGAATCCATGTAATGTGATTGTAGAGCCGAGTGATCTAGTGTATAAAGGAAAAAGGAGCGGTCCTAGTACTGAGCCTTGAGAGACACCGTTTTCCAGGGAGCAGGGTTTGGACAAGGAGCCATTCCACATGATCTGCAAGGTGCGATTTGTCAGGTATGATGTGAACCAGGTTAGAGCAGAGTCAGCAATGCCAAGTTCAGCCAGAGTGGAGAGGAGGATTTGGTGGTTGACTGTGTCAAACGCAGAGGATAAGTCGAGGAGGATGAGGACTGACGAGTGGGAGGAGGCTCTTTGCGCAAGGTACGAGGACAGTTGGTTGTAGACGGCACATTCCAGAGTTTAAGGGAGGAATGAGAGAAGACATACAGGTCTGTAGTTTCAGATGTCAGCTGAGTCTAGAGTGGGTTTCTTTAGGCATGGCTTTACTGTAGCTAGCTGGAATACAGCCTGAAGTGAGGGAGGAGTTGATCAGGGTGGTGAGGAAAGGCAAGATGTGTGAGATGTTTTGAAGAAGAGAGGAGGGAATCAGGTCGAGGGAACAGGTGGTGGCACAGTTAGACGTCACTAGTGTGTGAACATCTTCAGAGGAGAGAGGGCTGAAGCAAGTAAGGCTGTCATAGGTGAGGGTTGGGGGAGGTGCTTTCTGGGGGGGGCATAGGAGTAAATGAGGAGCTGATGTCTTTTACTTTATTGGTAAAGTAAGTTGCAAAGTCATCAGCAGTGATGGAGGAGGGGGGAGGGGTAGGAGGGGTGCGGAGTGAGGAGGTCCTTAATGGACCTAACCGAACCACAACCATTTGACAACATTAATAACTGTCCAAAAGTCATAATATGTGAACTGTTTGTCAGAAGGCTTTATTTTGAAAGCCTAACAGGAAGTTGTATATGAGGTATGAGAGCTGACTTGACTGCAGAGACCTCTGTGATGTGTGGAAGAGAGTCAGAGCTCACTGAGCAGCCTGCTGTATTTGAACTTGTTGCTATATTAATATAATATACTTTATATTCACTGCATGAGTTAACAGAAAGAAGAACACACTTCTCTCACTGAAGAGAAGAGGAATCGTTTTTTAAATCAAACCATCATACAGTCAGCTCACTGCTGCGCGCTCTACTGATATAAAATCAATGATAAATATGGGTCAGCTGGTATTGGTACTGATGTTATGTGATCTCAGTTTAATTCTGATGCGTCTATATGACCTAACAGGCCATCAGAGAGAATTATAATAATTATAAAAGTTACTCTAAATGTCTGTCAATGGGTCAGAATCTGATTTTTTTTTGTTGGATTGCTGAGGATGAACTGAGAAAAGAAGCTGCTCTGTAGTCCGGTGGTTCGGCAGCAGATACTTCTGTAACTCTCGCCAGACGGCAGCAGAAAAACTGAAAGGAAGCGGTGGTGCTCATACCTCTTTTATCCACAGGAGGCGCCAAAATCAGCACAATGAGAGTTCTTTTGAACTGCTTTAAATGGTTGATGATGATTACCAATAGACATATACATACTGTGCACACTATACATATACTGTATATACATACTGTACATACATATAAATACTGTACATATTAAGGTAGAATTACATGAAGATATGGTAATTGTAAATTCCAAGGGAACATTTATACACATCTAATTTTATTACTGATTACTTTCACTGTATAAGAAAACTGGACTGAAAGTAAGTAAACAGAGTAAAGTGGAGACGGATTAAAAATAAAGAGGGAAACCATGACGGGGAGACAAAATGCGGTGTGATAAAAGTCAAAGGAACAGCTGCAGACAGACTACTGTACTTTAACTGTACCTCAACTGTACTTTAACTGTACCTCAACTGTGCTTTAACTGTCATTTAACTGTACTTCAACTGTACCTCAACTGTGCTTTAACTGTCATTTAACTGTACTTCAACTGTAGCTCAACTGTAGTTTAACTGTACCTCAACTGTACTTTAACTGTCATTTAACTGTACTTCAACTGTACCTCAACTGTACCTTAACTGTATCTTAACTGTACCTCAACTGTAGTTTAACTGTACCTCAACAGTACTTTAACTATACCTCAACTGTACCTCAACTGTAGTTTAACTGTACCTCAATTGTACTTTAACTATACCTCAACTGTACCTCAACTGTAGTTTAACTGTACCTCAACTGTACTTTAACTATACCTCAATTGTACCTCAACTGTAGTTTAACTGTACCTCAACTGTACCTTAGCTGTATCTCAACTGTACCTCAACTGTACTTTAACTGTACCTCAACTGTCATTTAACTGTACTTCAACTGTACCTCAACTGTACCTTAACTGTATCTTAACTGTACCTCAACTGTACCTCAACTGTAATTTAACTGTACCTCAACTGTACTTTAACTGTCTTTTAACTGTACCTCAACTGTAGTTTTAACTGTACTTCAAATGTACTTTAACTGTATCTCAACTGTACCTTAACTGTAGTTTAACTGTACCTCAAATGTACTTTAACTGTATCTCAACTGTACTTTAACTGTACCTTAACTGTATCTCAACTGTAATTTAACTGTACCTTAACTGCACCTCAACTGTACCTCACCTGTACTTTAACTGTACCTCAACTGTACTTTAACTGTCATATAACTGTACCTCAACTGTAGTTTAACTGTACTTCAAATGTACTTTAACTGTATCTCAACTGTACCTTAACTGTATCGCAACTGTAATTTAACTGTACTTAACTGCACCTCAACTGTACCTCAACTGTACTTTAACTGTACCTCAACTGTACTTTAACTGTCATATAACTGTACCTCAACTGTAGTTTAACTGTACTTCAAATGTACTTTAACTGTATCTTAACTGTACCTTAACTGTATCTCAACTGTACCGTAACTGTAGCTCAACTGTACTTTAACTGTACCTCAACTGTATCTCAACTTTATCTCAACTGTACCTCAACTGTATCTCAACTGTACCTCAGCTGTACGTAAACTGTACCTCAACTGTATCTCAACTGTACCTCAGCTGTAATTTAACTGTACCTGAACTGTCGTTTAACTGTATCTCAACTGTACCTCAACTTTAGTTTAACTGTACTTCAACTGTACTCTAACTGTACTTTAACTGTACTCTAACTGTACTCACTAAATGTTCACATAATAGAAAAGGAAGCTTTTTAGAAAACAGCAGGAAAGGACCTGACCTAAAGGTTTTTCACCAAATTAGCTGACTTGATAAACAGAGGACACGGAGTATCGATCACCTCCGAGTATTGATCACCTCTGAGTATTGAGGTCGACAGTGATGAATACAGGTGTGGACGACGGGCAGACACTGAAGCCAAGAGGACCAGAGCTCGACAAAAAGGAGGCTGACCTGCAGAAAACAATCGATGACACGAGACCAGCCGGCTTCAGGAAAATAGTCCGATATGTTGTAAGAACAGGAAAGATGAGCTGCCATCTGGGAAGCAGAGACAGTTTGTTAGGATGTTGTAATGTCTCTGCTGAAATCAGGACGGTTATGAAATGCAGATTATTTTCATGCAGAAAATGATTCCAAACATGGAGCAGCTTGATTCAGCAACAGAAAAAGGAAATGTGGAAGGCCGAGTGAAGGGTGAGCTTGACCTAAGTGAAGAACTGCAGAGGAGAAGAGCCGTCACATGATGTCTCACACCTCACATCACAATTCATCATAAAGAGTTAGAGTTATGAGACAGCTCTCATTTCAATTTGATATAACTTGAATTGAATCTCTTTAAAGTGATTGACTGGTAAAGTCACGACAGTTCTATTACTTTTTGTATGTATATAATATATTACCTAATTTTAAGGCAAACTTTTGATTATAATAAAACAGAAGTGGCTCCATATGCACCAGCGTTGCAGCGATATACTGTCTTCGAGGTGCACCGTGGTATGACAATTGACAACTATCACACTGTGTACACTTTCTTATCTACTGTATTCGTGTTATTGACCACAACTACAGAGTTCATTAATTCATGTATATCAGTTATTTATGATAGAAATTATTCTAAGAATTGAATCCTTTAAAATGGCTCTTGACTTTATAAAGTTATAGACTGTAAAGTTTAGGGTTCTGAACTGAACACCTTTAAAGTTGTTGTTGTTGTAACGTCTTTTGTGAGATTAACTCATACTCAACACTAATATTTCATCTCTTTAAATCCAAAACTCTGATTTCCTCTAAACAAGAGAAAGAAAAATGTGAATTTATTTCTGATAGATAGACCAGATGGAAACCTTTACGACAGTGGTGGATAGTGTGAAAGTGTGTTGTGTTGTTTTGTCTCCAGGTTTTTGTTCCAGAAGGTCTGACTGGTGCTCACTGGTGTCACTGGTTGAACAGAGGCCTGAAGGAGACACACAGCTGCTGTCTGTGGCTCTTTGTCTCTAGTTTCTATAAGAGAAATGCCGAACACGGAGCGTCTCTTTATGATGCGCTGCTGGCTCAGGCCAAAAGGACAAAAGGCGTCAGCCGCTCAGGTGCTATAAAGAGCAGCAGCTGCTCGACAGGTAACACACACACACTCCGGCAACAGCAGCAACATCAGCAACCAGCTGAGCAACCAGAGGCAACATGACAACCAGCAGCATGAACATGGGCAGGGTGAGAAGCAAACAGGAAACTCAAACGTTTCCTCACATTACATCTTTTTTATATGTATTTTATTTTGAAGGCATTACGTGTCCGATGATAGCAGTGACATGATTCTACACTGTAAAAAGTGATTCACCAATAATGTGAAATCTTTTTATTATTGGAAAACACGACAGCTAAGAACTTCAACTATTACCTCAACAAGAAGCTTTTATCCAGATTAGTTTTTTCTTGGACCTCTGTACATCATACGACTGTTGGACCGTCATTTAGATCAAATCTAAAGACTTTTAATATTTAATGAAACTATTCAAGTGTAAATTAGATTAGAATTCATCTTCATGAAAGTCTTTTTAGCTGTCTGGTTTTCTGAAAAAAGACCATTTCACAGTTATCCCGTCTCCTCTTCCCTCCACCATTTTGAATTTGTGATGTCATATCTCTAAAGGACAGAGAGACACAGAGATAATATTTAAATTGTGGACAGGACTTTGGGGCTGTGCCGCCTGGTGGTAGGGACATGTTACTGCAGCTTACATGGTTTGACAAAACATGATGTTTTCCAAACCCTGACCGGAACATTAGCCCAGCCTGGTCCCTACACAGAGTTTATTAAAGGAGCCTACAGAGATGTGAAGTTTCAACATGTAGGTGGTTTGAAGAAATGAACCCAGCTGACGTCTCAGTGTGTGTAACAGAAAACTAAACCAGAGAGCTGTTCTGTTTTGTGTTCTACGGTCAGATTGTGTTCTACGAGGACAGGAACTTCCAGGGTCGTTCCTACGAGTGCAGCAGCGACTGTGCCGACATGTCATCCTACCTGAGCAGGTGTCACTCCTGCAGGGTGGAGAGAGGCTGCTTCATGGTCTATGACCGCACCAACTTCATGGGCAACCAGTACTTCCTGAGGAGGGGAGAGTACTCTGATTACATGAGCATGATGGGAATGAACGACTGCATCAGGTCCTGCCGCATGATCCCCATGGTAACCACACAGCCAATCACAGCATCACTGTATCGGACCAATCACACCATAGACCTGTGTCATATATATAGGTTTCTGAAAGGAGTTGTATTGATTACTGATTATTGATTACTGATTACCGTGTGTTGCAGCACCGCGGCTCATACAGAATGAAGATCTATGAGAGGGAGAACTTCGGAGGCCAGATGCACGAGCTGATGGACGACTGCGACAACATCATGGATCGGTACCGCATGTCCAACTGCATGTCCTGTCAGACGATGGACGGACACTGGCTGATGTACGAGCAGCCCCACTACAGAGGCAGGATGATGTACATGAAGCCTGGAGAGTACAGGAGCTTCATGAGCATGGGCATGAGCAACATGAAGTTCATGAGCATGAGACGCATCATGGACTCCTACCATTAGAGTCGCAGTGGAAATACTGACAATGTGTCAATAAAGTTGTGTTGAATGAACAAAACTTCCTGGCTGCTCTGTTGGATGAAAAATGATACAGACAGACAGGTGTGTCCTCGCTCAGTATTCTAATGAATGAATACCTTTACCTGGATCTGGATCAGTCAATGGGGTCTATTCTGGATCCAGAACCATCTGGATCCAGTAGTTTTATTGTAATCCTGCTGACAAACCAACCAACCAACCAAACAAACAAACAAATCAACCAGATAAAATAACAGACAAAACAAACAAACAAACAAAAAACACCCAACCAAACAAACAAACAAACCAGATACAATTACAGACAAAACAAAAAAAACAAACAAAAAATAATCAACCAACCAAACAAACAAATCAACCAGATGAAATAACAGACAAAACAAACAAACAAAAAATAAACAACCAATCAAACAAAAACAAACAAACAATCAACCAAATAAACAAACAAATAAAAAATAACCAATCAAACAAAAACAAACAATCAACCAATCAACCAAACAAACAAACAAAAAATAACCAAACAAACAATCAACCAAATAAACAAACAAACAAAAAAATAACCAATCAAACAAAAACAAACAAACAAACAAACTCGCCACCACACACATTGATTGATTTTGAATCAATTGGTCAGCAATTGGAAAGAAACGATAACATGATAACTTCACTTTCAACCTGAAACTAACTTCACCCTCAGACCTAAAACTAACTTCACCATCCACCCTGAAACCAACTTCACCATCCACCCTGACACTAACTTCACCATCCACCCTGACACCAACTTCACCATCCACCCTGAAACTAACTTCACCATCCACCCTGACATTAACTTCACCATCCACCCTGAAACTAACTTCACCATCCACCCTGACATTAACTTCACCATCCACCCTGACACTAACTTCACCATCCACCCTGAAACTAACTTCACCATCCACCCTGACATTAACTTCACCATCCACCCTGAAACTAACTTCACCATCCACCCTGAAACTAACTTCACCATCCACCCTGACATTAACTTCACCATCCACCCTGACATTAACTTCACCATCCACCCTGAAACCAACTTCACCATCCACCCTGACATTAACTTCACCATCCACCCTGAAACTAACTTCACCATCCACCCTGAAACAAACTTCACCCACCCTGAAACTAACTTCACCATCCACCCTGAAACCAACTTCACCATCCACCCTGACACTAACTTCACCATCCACCCTGACACTAACTTCACCCTCCGACCTGAAACTAACTTCACCATCCACCCTGACATTAACTTCACCTTCCACCCTGAAACTAACTTCACCCTCTGACCTGAAACTAACTTCACCATCCACCCTGAAACTAACTAGGGACAGGTGGAGGATAATGTTGGCTCACCTGAGGGACAGGTGAAGGGACGTGTTGGCTCAGCTAAGGGATAGGTGGAGGCCAATGTTGGCTCACCTGAGGGACAGGTGGAGAACAATGTTGGCTCACCTGAGGGACAGGTGGAGGGACATGTTGGCTCACCTGAGGGACAGGTGGAGGGACGTGTTGGCTCACTTGAGGGACAGGTGGAGGTGGAATCTGTGTCTCAGGCCCTTGTAGGTGATGAAGGATTGTCTCTGGAGGCTTCGGCTCGTCTTCTCACAGATTGTTGTCTTGGGGGGACACTAACAGATGAACCCGCCCACCTGCAGGTCAACACAACTGCCTCCATTCTTACACACACCTGAGACCCAGCATCCAGACCCAGAGGCCACCTGACACCGCTCACCTGGACAGAGACAGATTTTTTCTGCAGCATGGTCTCAACCTGAAGCAGATGTCCAGAGACATCATATATACATTAAACTGTCCACTGACTGACAGACGGACAGACAGGTGTGTTCACTGGCACACAGGTCGATCTCAGGTGTCTCCGGTGAAACATAGCAGACAGCGTCGACCTCCTCGGCTCTCCATTGTCTGTGGTGACGGCCCTGTACATGTGCGTGTCCTTGACCTCCCGTAGTTCAGGTCGAACTGGAAGTAGTCGGCTGTCAAACAGAACCTCCATGACGTAGTGAACCCGACCGGCGCTCAAGTGGTCCGGACAGAAACATGATCCTGGTTTGACTGTGGATGTGGATGAAGCGATGGTCAGACTGGGGAGTTAAAATCCATTCGTGATAAATCCAGCTCGGTCCAAGAGAGGTGTTGAGCAGCACGGACCCAGACTCAGACCCGGAGCCGAAACAGGGCTTCAGCTCGAGCAGTGGAGGCAGAAACAAACAGAAACAGAAAATCCAAACCAAGTTCAGAGAGAAGTCCATGACTGAGACAGAGAAGCGTCCTCCTGCTGTCCATGTTCACTCACAACATCCAACCAGCTGCTGCTCACTGGGCCGGAACCAGCCACTCAGAGGCCGGGGCCCCTCAGGAGGAGGAGGGGGGGCGGATCAGTGACAGCACCAGTTAGAATAATGACAATATGATTCAAACATGAAGTATAGATTTATTATTGATTTAGTTACATTTGTTAATTTTTACAAATATAAAACAGAAAAACACGACTGACTTATGAAAAGTGTATAAAAGCATTGATCGGTGGTTTAATAAACATTCACATTATGTGATTATATTTATATGACAGCAGATGAGACTGCATCACATTAATGTTGTTAATTAGCTGTAATCAATCAAATGTAATTGTTTTGTTATTGCCGTCACTGTTGAACACAGACGCGTTAGAGGCGGAGCCTGCTGCTACACAATGACACCACAGTGTGTTTACATAATGACAGTCTGGACTCACAACAAGAAGCTATGAAATGCTACATGCTAATGTTACTTTTTTAATGCTAAAGAGATGCTTCTGAATGACAATGTTACTTTTTAGAGAAACATTAAAAAGTATAATATTTGAATACATTTTTAAGTGGTAATATTTTCAGAATAAAGTTACTGTATATTGAGAGTAAAATTGTTTTTTGTCCTGAATACATTAGAAACACTTCGTGGTGTTGAATGTTACGGACTGACGTGATGTTTTCATCCGAGATACACAGACATGTTTCTGTCCAAATGTTTGAATAAAGACTTTTGATTTGAAATATTTTGATTGGTAAATAAGAACTGTGACTGTCTGTCTACCTGTCTACCTGTCTGTCTGTCGCCATCAGCAGGTAAACATTTTGATGTGTCACTTAGAGCCTCAAATCACAAATCAGTGGAAAAATGATGATGTTAGTTGATATATAAGTGTAATTTTCTAGTTTAATCTCTCGTACACTTTTGAAGCTCGTACGGTGAAGAACTGTTAGAAGATTAAAAAGCTGAAGTTTTCATGTTTAAAGGCAGATGAAGAAGAAGAGCACAGAGTCGATTGTTCAGGAACAGGTGAGTCCACAGATCCTCAGGTGAATGACTCCCTCAGGTTTTCAACTGGCAGGAAGTCGGTGGCGTTGGGTTAGGGTGGGGGACTCACTCTAAAGCACCACATGGGCGGGCGGAGCCTCAAACACCTGAAACACCACCACCACCATCCTCAGACTCTGCCGCCATCTCCCCATCATCTCCACGCTGCATCAAGCCCTTCCTGTACGCTCTCTGGATCACCTTCGCCGCCACCTCCTCCTGTTTCCTCCGCAGGGTGCTGCTGATTGGTTCATTGGACACCTGAAAGGGACAAATATAAGTTTTTGGTTTCAGAAGAGGGAGGACATTTATTTATTTAGTTATTTGGATTCCTGTGAGCAACAACTGAGCTACAAGCTGTTCTTCCTTTAAAAATCGACATACAAACTCATTAAAACCAGAAGCAGAATGCAACAAAACAAATGTAGTACAATAAAACTACTAATGACAACAACGACAAGTATAAACCTTTTTCAAAATAAACCTTTTTCATTTTTAACTTGGGCTCATCTGCACAGATTCATTACATCAATGAACAGAACAGCAGCAGGTCAATAAACAGAACAGAAGAGGGGGGTATTCCAGAAAGGAGGTTCAACAGCCTCTGAGGCGAACCCTGAACTCTGAGCTGACTCACCTGTGAAGTGAAAGTGAGTTTTCAGTTCCAGAACAGCTGATCTGAGTCAGGTAAGTGGACTCTGAGTATGTTAACTCTGAGTTGAGCTCGTGCCTGACGACCAGTAAAAAGCCATCATCAATGGAGCTCCGATACTGGGATTCACCATGGCAACAGGGGAGAAAACAGGAAGCAGACATTTTCTGGGGGAAAAAAAGTAACACGGCTGCGGCCGTAACAAAAGTCACTGACTGCGGTCGTCTTTTCATTTTGAATTTAACATCACTGTCTTTTCTATTAGCCTTTGAGGAAGTGGTTGAATGTTGTTCAATGTTTTATTTTATTTTAGGCTATTTTATTTAATTTAAATCGGCTGAAAATGAAATATAAAAACAGTCTCACGATGGCTCCTCACTTTGGTTTTATTTCACATATTAAACAAAGTCAAAGTTTATTCAGTGGATATTTTAACTTGTAGCAGCTTTTACCACCAACAGATGCTGTTTAACACACATCTGTGTCCAACATCCTGCTGAGTAGATAAACATGAAGAGGCTGAGGAGCTGGTCCTGAGTTAGCTCGCTGGGTGACCAGAGGCTGAGGAGCTGGTCCTGAGTCAGCTCGCTGGGTGACCAGAGGCTGAGGGCGTCACTCACCCCCAGGACCCAACATTAGAGGCAGACACACACTTCCTGTCTACAGACTGAACTAGAAGTCATTTAGTCTTATACTCAATGCGGCGGCAAACTAGAAACACAGACTTTGAAATTGCGTTGTTGAAAAAAGTCCACCGGGCTCTACTGATGGTTCCTGTTGTAGCTGTCTGTGGGAAACACAGAAAGCCAAATGAAATGTGAGTTATTTCTGTTTCTGGCTGCTGAAGGTGATTGATTAACCTGTGAAGTGATTAAAGAGGATGGTTCAGACCTGAGAGCACGTCAGCGATGACGTGTAGCCTGATATTCGCTGTGCGGCCGGAGAATATAAATGACGGACTGATGAGGAGCGGTTCTGTTGGGTCCAGTCCTCGTCAGGGAGCGAGAGCTCATCTAAATGAATCTAAATTCTCCTCCTGGTGTAAAACTATGTGAATTATTTCTGCTTCAACATGATCGACTGAGAAGGAAAGGACAGCCGCTGTCAGACAGCTCCGTCACACTCAGGGTTTCTTCGGGTGAACCTGCCAGTGAGCAGGTGAGGTCCACAGAGTCAGTTACCACAGTAACAGACCAGAGGTTCAGTTTCCTCTTTCTGGAGCTGAACACTCAGAGTTTCTCTCATCTCAGGGTTAACAAACTCAGAGCTTTCACAAAACCTGCTTTCTGGAAGACCCCCCAGAACAGAACAGAACAGAACAGAACAGCACAGAACAGAATAGAATAGAATATAATAGAACAGAACAGAACAGAACAGAACAGAATAGAACAGAGCAGTGTAAAACCTTAGGTGAGTTAGTCGTGAACTTTTCCTCCATTCTGGCTCTGAGAGCGTCAGTCTCTGCTGATTCACCTAAAACCTGCACACAGATAAAGATCAACAACAACAACACCAACAATAATAATAATGATGATGATGTAATAAGTGATCAGGTGATGTTACCTGAGCAGCCAGTGTGAGGAAGACGTCCACACAGTGGATCTTGTCTCCAGGAAACAGAGGCAGGTCCATGTGGATCAGTTTGATGGTGTTTGGTTTGGGGATCCTCAGAGGATCCTTAAGAGCGTCGCAGAAATCTGACAGCTCGCTGTGGAAACCAGAACAGAAGAGTTGAATACAGTAAATTAGAGCTTTTTACAGTCGAGTGATGGCAGTGAAATGTTCGACTTCCTGCTGATGAAGATCCTGCCTTGATTTTACTGGACTGAACCTCTGCGTTCGATACAGCCCATGAAGACAATGGCATCCAAACACGACTGGTCCTCGGACTGCTGTTGCTTCAATTAGTGAAAATAGTTCAACTCTTTTGTTTATTCTCCTGTGGATAAGTCAGAACACGCTATACTAGCTCTGGTTTTTAAAAATGTTGGTCATAAGCAGTTTTAGTTGGACTCTGGTAGCAGTTCTTTGTTCTAGACACCAACTGATCCAGACTGGAACAGTCATGGTCCAACTGGGCCCCATCAGTCAGATACTCAGTCCTTTAAAGACCTGTGGGTGTTTCAGTGGTTCTGCAGTGGTTGAACTGTCCCTCAAGGCCCTGTTTCAGTTCAGCTGCTGGTTTATATCTAATCTGGCCAAATAAATCAAAATCATAAGGTTTTGGGCGGATGTTGTTGTTTCATTTGTGTTTTCTAGGCCAATGACATGCGACATGACGTGAGGACCCATCAGCAGTCTGACTGACATCAAATGATGGATGTTAGAATCAGAATCAGAATCAGAATTCCTTTATTTGTCCTGCAAATGGGGAAATTTGTTAGTCACAGCAGCCAAAGGACAGTTCACACTAAACAATAACAAAAAGTAAAAAGTAATAATAACAATATAATAAGAAGATAAGAAATAGACTGAACTCGTATGTACATAGTATTTACAATATGACATAGTATTTATAATATGACATAGTATTTATAATATGAACAGACATATTAAATCCAGAGCCAGAAACAGAAAATAATTGTTGTGTTAATAAAGTTAATGAGTGTGATCAATCAATCATATTGTTTCAAATTAATTTTTATGGTTCTCTGAGTTGAAGAAAGTGTATTATTGTGTCTTGTTTACCTGCCTGTGTGTGGACTCACCTGTATGGTATGAACTGTGAGGCGTCAGGGTCGAACTTGGTCCAGGTTCTATAAAAACTCTGGAGGTCATCGTCGCTCAGCGTCTCCGTGTCCTCTGAGCTTAATGTCTCCAGGACGACGGTGAGGTACAGGTGGACCACCAGCAGGTAGGACAGGAAGACAAAGGTGACGAAGAAGACGATGCCCACCGTTGGGTTGCCACAGTCGCCTCTGACCATCGATCCTGGGTGCTCTGCGTAGGGGTCGCAGTCGGGAGGATTGTTCATCATGGGATACAGCATACCGCCCCACCCAGAGGTCGTACTGACCATAAACACACAGATCATGCTGTTCCAGAAAGTCTCAAAGTTAAACATTTCGTCGATCATGGCCTCCCTCTTCACGTAGGTGAAGTTAAACATGCCGAAGATGGAGAAGGTGACCGTGAGGAGGAGCAGGACGAGGCCAATGTTGAAGAGGGCAGGAAGTGAACCTACAAAGGCCGTGAGCAGCTTCTGGATCCCCCTGGCACAGGGGATCAGACAGAGGATACGAGCAACACGAACCAGGCGGAGCATGCTGAAGCAAATGGGCGATACAAAGTACTTCTCCAATAAGTCAGAGAGAAATATGCCTGGAAGAAAGAAAGAAAGAAAGAAAGAAAGAAAGAAAGAAAGAACATTGAACACTTTCTTTTTCTTCTTCTGAGTGAACTGATTCCCGACATCTCTTGTCCACATGAACACACGTATTTCTTCATACACACCTAAACACTGTTTTAGGTCATTGAAAACAAATCTTTTTGAAACACCCCTCCAGGGTGAAGATATTACTGAACTCTGTTTTCAGTGTTTCCGTCTGGATAGATTTTGGTAAATGATGACAGAGACATCGTGTCAGTGAATGTAGCAGCACTGACAGATGTGATGATATTGTATTACAGGGTCCGCTACTTACTGATGGTGATTATGTGATGTCAACTTCTCTTTGTCACTTTCCACGATGCATTGTGGGTCAGGATGTCAATCACAACACCTTGTAACAGTGTCCATATTTATTACACACAGTCTGCTGGGACATGTCTAGATTAACAGGTGGAAACAGATCTCAACGTCTTGATGTGTACCGTCTGGAGCGGCTTTACGCCGGCGCTGCCTGGTTCAGTGTGAACAGAGAAAGGCGGTGTAAAGGCGGGCCTTTGTTGTGGCGTTATTTCAGAGTCTCTGTCTGAAAAAGGGCTTTTTGCAGATTTAACTTAGTTTGTGTGATGATATTGTATATATATTTTTGTATTTGTTTATTCAGTTAATTCAGTCATGAGATATGTCTTCAACAAGACTACAGACTGCTCCTTTAAAGTGCTCCTGCAGTCCAGACTGGCTCCTTCTTGTCTTCAGCTCAATGTGGACAATAATATCTGTTTGTTTTCACATGCATTGATCAAAGTGTCATTTTTTTCTGAGCTCATTCAAAATCTGATTTTAAGAGGCGGGGTCTATGAGCATGATTAGTGACATCACAAATAGTTTGGAGCCGATCCTGGCCCAGTCCTGGCCCGGTGTGCAGCAGACACAAGAGTGATGTGGAAGATGGAGCTCAAAGTGAAGGTGGAGACACCTGGTGTCCAGCAGACAAACTGATCAAACAGAGACTATGAAGGAGATGGAGATACCACAGCTGTACATCACTACAGTTATTGTGAGATCAAAAGACAATTAAAACCCTTGTTATGTCCTCGCTATTGCCATACATCTCTTGTCTTCTGGGGTCTTCTAAGCATATAGTATGAATTATCAATCAATTCTGCGTTACACCTTTAGTCTTATTTCAGTCCAACCCATTACCACACATTTTCCCCTTCGTTTTGGAATTTGGAACATTATTTTCAGACCATTTGATGAATAAAAAACATATTTTAACAGCAAAAGTGCACTACAGTGATGAGACGATGACATCACCAGACACAACGATGGCAGCACCACATGAAAACTTACCGATGATAAACATGATTAGCAGCACAAAGTCGAGGACGTTCAAGCCGTCGGCAAAGTAGCGCTGTCTGAAGGCGCTGATCTTCAGGATGAACTCGATGAAGAAGATGAGAATGAAGGTGAAGTGGAACCAGTGCAGGATATAGTCCGCCTCGTAGCTCTGATCGTACGTCTCCACCATCAGAACAACCATGTTCAGGCAGATAACCCCCATCATGAAGAATTCAAAGTACCGACTGGTCACCAGGTCAAAGAGCCGAGCCCGGCCCCGATTCTGAGCGTGATGAAGAGCAGCATGAAACGTACAAAGACTTTATTATGAATCCATTGTGAATTTATTGAGTTTATTTTGACTCTGACAGAAACCAGAAAGTCCTACCAGTTAAAACCAGGAAATCTAAGGTAAAACCAGGAAGTCCTACCAGTTAAAACCAGGAAGTCTAAGGTAAAACCAGGAAGTCCTACCAGTTAAAACCAGGAAGTCTAAGGTAAAACCAGGAAGTCCTGCCAGTTAAAACAACAAAGTCTGAAGTCTAAAGCCCGTTAAAACCAGGAAGTCTAAAGACCCTGGTCTCTAACAGGAACTCTGACCTGAACTCCACACCTGACCTGTTGACACCATGTCATTCAAAGACCAACAGACAGGAAGCAAGTGGACCCACCTGAGGTCGGGGAGTAGGTGCCTGAGGATTCCTGGAGAACCGGTCCTTCAAACACTTGGAATATTTGTGCTGCTCCTCCGTCATGAAAATATGTTTCCTTCCAAAGTAAAGACAAAACATACAGATACAAGTAAAGACAAAGTAAAGACAAATCTGTCTGTCTCTGCGCCTGTCTGTCTCTCTGCCTGTCTCTCTGCCTGTCTGTCTCTCAGCCTGTCTGTCTCTCTGCCTGTCTCTCTGCCTGTCTGTCTCTCTGCCTGTCTCTCTGCCTGTCTCTCTGCCTGTCTGTCTCTCAGCCTGTCTGTCTCTCTGCCTGTCTCTCAGCCTGTCTGTCTGTCTCTGTGCCTGTCTCTCTGCCTGTCTGTCTCTGTGCCTGTCTCTCTGCCTGTCTGTCTCTCTGCCTGTCTCTCTGCCTGTCTCTCTGCCTGTCTGTCTCTCAGCCTGTCTGTCTCTCTGCCTGTCTCTCAGCCTGTCTGTCTCTCTGCCTGTCTCTCAGCCTGTCTGTCTGTCTCTGTGCCTGTCTCTCTGCCTGTCTGTCTCTCTGCCTGTCTCTCTGCCTGTCTGTCTCTGTGCCTGTCTCTCTGCCTGTCTGTCTCTCTGTCTGTCTCTCTGCCTGTCTCTCTGCCTGTCTGTCTCTCAGCCTGTCTGTGTGTCAGTAGGTGTGGTAACATATCTTGTCTCTCTGCAGGTAGTCGACGATGGCTCTGATGAAGAAGGTGAAGATGAAGAAGGAGCCGATGATGAAGAAGCAGATGAAGTACAGGTGCCTGTGGACGTTGTGCTCATAAACGGGCTGGTCCTCCACCTGCACGCACGCACGCACACACACACACACACACACACACACACACACACACACACACATTTTTTCTCTTGTTATAACAGGAACAATCTACAGTACCAGTATTAATATCAGTGCCAGTATTAATGTCAGTACCAGTATCAGTACTAGTACCAGTACCAGTACCAACAATTACCATTCTGGAGTCCACTGCGGCATAAACGAGGTCCATCCAATCTGTTGATGCTGCCTGATGGAGAAACAACACAGAACTTCATAAGAAAAACAATAGATTTAAGTTAGTGTTCTAATGTGAGCTCAGGTGAGCTGTTAGCATGCAGCAGCAAAACTCTGATGACGGCTAAATGCTACAAACTGACATTCACACCAAATGAAAGATTCATTTCATGGATAAAGTCAAACCATTAAGAGTCAATGAAAAGTTAAAGTGACTCTTTTAACTTAATTGAACTACACATGATCTCCGTCACCCATTCTATGAAAAAATGACACAATAATCTGAATTGAATTTCTGGACGGATGTGTTTAGGCATCGCAGTGTTGAGAGCAGCTCAACTTCCACCTGTAAAACATGGAGTCACTCCTGTTTGATGCTTTTATTGTTTTAGAGTTCACACTGAATGACTTCCTGTGTGTATGCTGAGTGTTCAGACTGACCAGGTACAGCACCGAAATGTAACCGTTCAGCACGTTGTCGTAGTTTATCTTCAGGTTCTTCCAGCGGACATCCGTGTAGTTCTCCATTATCAGATACAAACAGTCACTCATGTTGTTCACCTCCTCATGTAAGAAGTACTCATCTGACGTCTCATTATAACAGTAGTGAAACTTTCCAGCAAACATGACCACACCCAGAATACTGAAGACCAACCACACCGTCAGACACACCAGCAGCATATCAAACAGGGAAGGGATGGTCCGGACCAGAACCTCCACGACCAGCTGCACACAGACAGGTAGAGAGAGAGAGAGACAAGTTTAGAGGGAGACGTGCAAAGACCTGCAGACAGACACGTTGGAGCTTTGGGTGCAAAACGGTGCCTAGTTCAGTGTCATTGTTAGCTTCTGACCGTCACACTTGGTCTTTTCTGCAGCCACGTTGTGTAAATTACAAACAGCCATGTTGGTCCTGCAGTGAGGTGTGGTCAGGCACATTGATGGCAGCAGGACGCGACTGCGCAGACAAAAACCTGGTCGAAAGTCAAAGTCAGTGTGTTTCCTGCTATTTAAGGAACACATCATTCAGACAGTAATATGAGCCGACGCAGGCGGCTGCACAACACACGCACACTCTGATGAAGCGTACGAACCTGAACTGTGTGTGTGAAGAACACAGAATATTAATTAATGATTGATCCTGACCGATCCTGCTGGGTGATTTAAATGATCAGTCAGTGACCACCTGATCCATCTGTGCATCACTACTACACACAGAGGGACGTACAGCAGCGCTCCTCCTCAGTTAAATATCAGTGGATCTGCTCATATACAGTCAAACAGAGTTGTTGATGGACAGATGATTGGGAGATAGTCGAGGCAGAGACGGTGGAGACAGAAACGGTGGAGATAGAGGGTCCACCAGCCAAAGACCACATGCCTGTCCTTTAGCAGAGATGAGCGCCACTGTTTAAATATCGATGTGCCAGGTCCTGGTGGAACTGGCTCTTAAAGGGAATGAGAGATGTCACTCTGATTGGTTTAGTTCATGTTATGCCCTATACACACCTATGACTAATTAATAATCTTAATACATCCACTTGGCAGCGCGTGTCTCACTTTGTACCCAGATGGCCTGTTTAACTACAAAAAGGGAGTTGACGCGCCCTAAATGCACATGGACTTCAGACCACGAGCTATAGATGGATTCAACAGAGGCCTCAGTATCATCAGGAAGTGTGTTCCTTCACTCTCACTAGCTGTAGCTAGAGAGCTAACAGCTAACATGCCAGCTAGCCAGGCTAGCTCTAGTCAGTCACAATAGTAAAACACAGTTCAGTGTATTCAACTCAGGAGCACACCTGAACATGACTGTGCTGCGACATCATCAACACACCTGTACCTGTGTCTGTCTGTCAGTGTATGTAAGTGCAGGTCTCACCCTAAGGCCTGGGAAGCGAGACAGGGCCCTCAGGGGCCCCAGAGCTCTCAGAGTCCTCAGAAACTGGATGGCTCCTATTCCAGAGAATCCCAACATGTCGGCCATCAGAGACACCAGAAACACCTGGAAGATACAACACTGCTGATGATGACATCATATCTCAGGTGAGTGAAGGACAGACAGGAAGTTCAGATCCCTCGGCTGCTTAAAGGAACAGTTCAACATTTAAATCTTCTTGTCTTTCTCTTTGCGAGTCACATATTCACATTGATTCTATGATAAACACTGGAAATAGCTAGCTAGCTTAGCTTAGCATAAAGACTGGGAACAGCTTGCCTAGCTCAGCATAAAGACTGGAAACAGCTAACCTAGTTTATCATACAGTCAAGGAAACAATTAGCATAGCTTAGCATAAAGATTGTAAACAGCTAGCCTAACTAAGCATAAAGACTGGAAACAGTTAGCTTAGCTTAGCATAAAGATTGTATATAGCTAACCTAGCTTAGCATAAAGGTTGGAAAGAGGGGGAATCAGCAACCTTAGCTTTATAGAAAGAATCGAAATAGGGGAAACAGCTAACTTAGCTTAGCATAAGGACTGGAAACAGCTAACCTAGTTTAGCATAAAGACAGTAAACAGGGGGAAACAGCAAGATTAGTTTAGCATACAGACTGGAAACAGCTAGCGTTGCTTAGCATAAAGACT
The DNA here is from genome assembly GCF_965226575.1 of Pagrus pagrus. Classification (NCBI taxonomy): domain Eukaryota; kingdom Metazoa; phylum Chordata; class Actinopteri; order Spariformes; family Sparidae; genus Pagrus; species Pagrus pagrus. Next base: position 147,045 of record NC_140194.1, read on the forward strand.
GTAGACCAGGGAAACAGCTAACTTAGCTTAGCATAAAGACTGTAAACAGGGGGAAACTGCTAGCCTGGCTCTGTCCAAAGCATCAGTCCAGTTCATATGGTTACCTGCAGATTAATTTACCTTGAATTAAAACTGTTCACTGAGCTTTGAACAGACCATTTCAGGTCAATCGAGGGACAGATTCTCTGTGATGAAATGTGGCAGTTATCAATATATTATTCATAATCAATCTTATTGATCCCATCCTTACGTCTAAAATGAGGAAGTCAAGCCAGCACCAGGCATTGGTGAAGTATTTCTTCAGTCCGTAGGCGATCCACTTGAGGAGCATCTCGAGCAGGAACAGGTAGGTGAACACCTGGTCTGCCGTCTCAACAACATCCTTTAAGACCTGATGCTGGTGCAGGTGGACATCCTCAAACATCTGTTCACATACACACTTCTGTAAACATCTGGACAGGTGTGAGGTCACTCTACATCAGACAGATCAGTGAAGATACCTCTTCAATACAATTCACATCAGGTGTCAGTGACAGGCAGTGAGTTTTCATCGATACCTGCTCCAGTTTCCCGGGAAAACAAATACATACTGTTACAATAATGTATAAATTAATACTTCTATAATAATGTATAATAATGTTGGTATGTATAATAATGTATAATAATGTTTGTATGTATAATAATGTATAATAATGTTGGTATGTATAATAATGTTGATATATAATAATGTATAATAATGTTTGTATGTATAATAATGTATGATAATGTTGGTATATATAATAATGTATAATAATGTTTGTATGTATAATAATGTATAATAATGTTGGTATGTATAATAATGTATAATAATGTTGATATGTATAATGTATAAAAATGTTTGTATGTATAATAATGTATAATAATGTTTGTATGTATAATAATGCATACTAATGTATAATAATGTATAATAATGTGGTGTGTTTAATAATGTATAATGTTTGTATGTATAATAATGTTTGTATGTATAATAATGTATAATAATGTTGGTATATATAATAATGTATAATAATGTTTGTATGTATAATAATGTATAATAATGTTGGTATGTATAATAATGTTTGTATGTATAATAATGTATAATAATGTTGGTATATATAATAATGTATAATAATGTTTGTATGTATAATAATGTATAATAATGTTGGTATATATAATAATGTATAATAATGTTGGTATGTATAATAATGTATAATAATGTTTGTATGTATAATAATGTATAATAATGTTGGTATGTATAATAATGTATAATAATGTATAATAATGTTTGTATGTATAATAATGTATAATAATGTTTGTATGTAATAATGTATAATAATGTTTGTATGTATAATAATGTATAATAATGTTGGTATGTATAATAATGTTTAATATTGTTGTTATGTATAATAATGTATAATTATGTTTGTATGTATAATAATGTATAATAATGTTTGTATGTATAATAATGTATAATAATGTTGGTATGTAATGTATAATAATGTTGGTATATATAATAATGTATAATAATGTTTGTATGTATAATAATGTATAATAATGTTGGTATGTATAATAATGTATAATAATGTATAATAATGTTTGTATGTAATAATGTATAATAATGTTTGTATGTAACAGTGTTGGTTTGTTTGTGTTTACCAGAGCTACACTGCTCAGCACGATGATGATGATGATGAAGATCTCAAAGTATTTGTGTTGTACGATTAAGAGACAGGCCCTCCTGACGTTAGACCAGACCCTGCCTGCACCCTGGGACGTGTCTATATCCAGGAACGGACAGCAGCGGTAACACAGACAGAGAGTAATTAGAGCTGTTATTGATCACTGATTGGTTCTCTCTCATTATTACAGAAAGACTCGTACTGTCACTGCCGCAGTCCTCAGGTGTGTTTCCTTCATGGTCTTCATGGCCTTCAGTAGGTTTCTGCACGTCGTCACACTGAACAAACAATCAACAAAAGATTATTATTATTATTATTATTATCATTATCCATTCATTGTCTTTTGCTTATCCAGGGTTGGGTGGAGGTGGCAGCAGACTACGCAGGGTATTCCAGACATCTCTCTCTCCTCCTGGGGGATCCTGAGGCCCGATGAGATGTTTAATCCCTCCAGTGAGTTCTGGGTCCATCCCGGGTCTCCTCCCAGTTGGTCCTGCCTGGAAAACCTCCAAAGAGAGGCGTCCAGGAGGATCCTGATCAGATGCCCAAACCACCTCAGCATCATCATCATTATCATCATAATTATGATTATTACACTGAACTCCCCAACAGTTTGTCTTATACATGCTGACGTCTGACCGCCTCACACGGTCGGTCCAGCTGATGTCGTCGTCTTGTGAATTTTATTTTAGCATCAAAACAAGATTAGTTCAGTTGTTATGAAACGAGCTAATCCATACTTTGCTGTGAACATGAGCGCTGTAGATTCATTGCTCAAATTATGTATCAAATTCATTTGTTTAATTTTAGTTTTGTCACAATGTGTAAAATGTTCACATGGTCAGAATCAAACAGTTCTCTTTAGTAACGTGGATCCATCCTGTAAACTGTGAGCTGATTGGTCACTTTAATTATGAATCAGACGACAGAACAGAATACACTTTACTTTTTCCTCTTGTTCTTTGTCTCCAGGCGTCTTGAATTCGATATCGACCTCGGCCGTGGCAATGGGGACCCTCTGGGGTTTGATGTAATGGTCGCTGCTGGTCTGGTTGCTGTGGTTACCACTGAGGACTTTGACCTCTGACACCGGCTGGTCTGACATCACTAAGTTCAAGGCCAGGTACTCCTTCCTGTTGTCCTCTTTACTGTCGACCCCTGACAATCAAATATGCCACCAGAAAAACAATCTGAGAATTCAAATCAAAAACTTCAGCCTCAGTTGTTTTAAATAGTTTGATCTGAAAAATAAGACAGTAAAACAGGATTCAAAAACTAAAAAACTAAAAATAAAACAAACAAATCAAATTACCTGTGACAATAAATTGGTCAGCAAAGAAAGTCTTTGCTCCAGTTGCAGGTTTAGACCTACCTGTGTGGTCTGGGTTGACAGGGTTCTTCTTTCCCAGCAGAGCCAGGATCCAGGTCTTGATCCATTCAAGGGCCTTGTGCAGGTTGTTTTCGTCTTTTTCTTCTGGAGCCGCAAGAATGAACGAGCTCAGTAGCAAGGTCAGGAACACATTCAGGATCTGAAATAAGACCCGATAAACATTCAGGATCTGAAACCAACCAGGAACAGATTCAGGACCTGAAATAACACCGGGATAAGATTCAGGACTGGATTAAATACCTGATTTAAGACCAGGATCAGATGTTTGTGGCTGGGTGATTTGTGGCATTCAGGAACAGGCTCAGGTTTAAACCCATCTACCTGCAGAGACTCACCAGCAGGTTTCCAACGATCACGACCGTCATGTAGAAGATCAGACAGGTGGTCTTTCCTGAGACCTCCATGCAGTCCCACATGGTCTCGACCCAATCTCCATACAGGACCCTGAAGATGACGAGGAAGGTGCTGAAGAAGTTGGTCATGTGCCAGCGAGGAAGCTCACAGTCCGCTGCGATGCGACAGACGCAGTCTTTGTAGTTCTTCCCGAACAGCTGCGTGCCGACCACGGTGAAGAAGAAGACCATGATGAAGAGGAGCAGGGTCACGTGCCTTATCGACCCCCAGATTATCCCTAAAAACATGTTGAAGGACGGCCACCAGCGGGCCAGCCGGAACACTCGCAGCTGATCAGGACACAGGTGAGGAAACAGGTGGGACATAGGTGAGGAAACAGGTGAGGACACAGGTGAGGAAACAGGTGAGGACACAGGTGAGGAAACAGGCGAGGACAGAGGTGAGGAAACAGGTGAGGACACAGGTGAGGAAACAGGCGAGGACACAGGTGAGGAAACAGGCGAGGAAACAGGTGAGGACACAGGTGAGGAAACAGGCGAGGACACAGGTGAGGAAACAGGTGAGGACACAGGTGAGGAAACAGGCGAGGACACAGGTGAGGAAACAGGTGAGGAAACAGGTGAGGACACAGGTGAGGAAACAGGCGAGGACACAGGTGAGGACACAGGTGGGACACAGGTGAGGAAACAGGTGAGGACACAGGTGAGGAAACAGGTGAGGACACAGGTAGACAGAAATATTATTAGTGTCTGGTCATTTCTGTGATGATGATGATGATGATGATGTTGTTGATGATGATCATGTCACACTGACCACTAATAGGTTCCACAGCACAGACGAGGAAAGTGACAGGTCTATCAGACTGATGAGGACGAGGATGCTTTCAAAGGTGTTCCAGCCCACCTGTAACCATGGCAACAGAGCAGCCGCACACACACGTTACCACGGGAATAGCTGTCAGTCATCATCACTGAGCAGGTGACAAACAGAGGTCTGACCTGAAAGTAGCCGTATGGGTCCAACGCCAGGATTTTCAAGCCCATCTCAGCTGCAAAGATCGATGTGAAGACCTGAGTGGGGTCAGAGGTCAGAGGTCAGAGTGGTCAACAGAGAGACCCGTCATGAACCAGACTGAACTCTTCTTCTGCTTCTGTTGTTAGCTTCAGACTTTTCTTTGACACTGACCAGGTAAGCGACACTCCACTGCTCTTCAAACTCCATTGTCATTGGATAATGGTTCATCGCCATATGGAGGATGTTGAGGATGAGACAGATGACGATCACAAGGTCAAAGAACGGGTTCATGACGAAGGCCTGGAGCCACTGTTTGCACCAGCGCCAGCAGCTACAACAGTTCCACTTGAGGAGGACGAGGCAACACGGAGGACATGACCTCTGATTCCCCGACTCTGAAACAGAGCTGAGAGTGAGAACGGCTGACCTCTGACCTCTGACCACACTGATACAGAAACACTGTGACCTGCAGAAAACCTGAAGCTGCTGTCAGACATGAACCTTCAGACAGACAGGTAGACATAGAGAAAGACTTCATCTAAACCTTCAGACAGACAGGTAGACATAGAGAAAGACTTCATCTCAGCCTTCAGACAGACAGGTAGACATAATGAAAGACTTCATCTAAACCTTCAGACAGACAGGTAGACATAGAGAAAGACTTCATCTAAGCCTTCAGACAGACAGGTAGACATAGAGAAAGACTTCATCTAAACCTTCAGACAGACAGGTAGACATAGAGAAAGACTTCATCTAAACCTTCAGACAGACAGGTAGACATAGAGAAAGACTTCATCTAAGCCTTCAGAAAGACAGCCTTCAGTCATAGCTTGATGCTTCAGGTGAGAGTCAGGTTTAACTTGATGTATGTGGTTGTGCATTGTGACTAGACAGACAGTTGTATATGTACCTTTCATGGCCGTCTGTTTCTGCTTGTCTTCACCATTTTGATTCTCTGAGTGCTCCGCCCTGCAGGCTGCCTGCTTTAATAACACACACACACACACACACACACAGAGTCAGTGTGTGTCCAAGGAATCATCTGCTGTCACATCTTGATTATTGTAACCAGGGACTGATACTGGATCAGTTTATTGATAACGATTATTAACCCTTTTGATTATACACCTGGTGAAGCAGATTGTTTAGCTGGTGATCATTTAGCTGCAGATTATTTATCAGCAGATTGTTTATCTTTATGGGGATGAAGTCAACTCCGTACTGTAAAACGTCTTATGAAGTAATTTTGAATATTGAAATGTTCACGTAGTGAAATTGTCATGACGAAGATTAAATGACCTCACCTCCTCTTCCCCCCTCTTCTTCAGAGCCTCCACGATCTGTTTGAACTCTTCTTCTTTCTTTTTGGCCGCGGTGACGACAGCCTCCTCCTGCTCACAGAACGCCATGACAACCACCGCCAGAAAGAGGCTGAGAAGGCAGAAAGAGCCGGGGAAGACGACGAGCAGGAAGACGGTCAGGTAGGACTTACCTGACGATCGTAAGATCTGCAGACAGGAAGGTGAGAGAGACAGACAGGTGACAGACAGAGAGACATACAGGTGACAGAGACAGACAGATGACAAAGACAAAAAGGTGACAGTAACTGATCTACCTGCTGGCTGGAAAGTTATTTAAAGTGACTCCACACAATGAAACCAGTGTGTGTTTGTGTGTGTGTGTGTGTGTGTGTGTGTGTGTGTGTGTGTGTGTGTGTGTGTGTGTGTCGTGGGACCAGTCAGTTACTGACCAGCATCATCAGGTTGTCCCAGAAGTCCTGAGTCATCAGTCTGAACTGAGACAGCAGAGACCAGCCAAACGAGTCATAGCTGGTGAAGCCGTAGTTTGGGTTATTACCCCACCTGACACAGGTAAAACCCTCCGGACAGATCCTGAACACATCATCATATCATCATCATCACCACCATCACCATCATCATCACCACTATCATCATCATCATCATCATCACCATCATCACCATCATCATCATCATCATCATCACCATCATCACCATCATCATCACCATCATCACCATCATCACCATCATCATCATCATCATCACCATCATCATCATCATCATCATCACCACTATCACCATCATCATCACCACTATCATCACACCATCATCACCATCATCACCATCATCATCATCATCATCATCACCACTATCATCATCATCATCATCATCACCATCATCACCATCATCATCATCATCATCATCATCACCATCATCACCATCATCATCACCACCATCATCATCATCATCATCACCACTATCATCATCATCATCATCATCATCACCATCATCACCATCATATTCATCACCATCATCACCACTATCACCATCATCATCACCACTATTATCATCATCACCATCATCACCATCATCATCATCATCATCATCATCATCATCACCATCATCATCATCACCATCACCATCATCATCATCACCATCATCATCATCATCACCATCATCATCACCACTATCACCATCATCATCACCACTATTATCATCACACCATCATCACCATCATCATCATCATCATCATCACCATCATCATCACCACCATCACCATCACCATCATCACCATCATCATCATCATCACCATCATCACCACTATCACCATCATCATCACCACTATCACCATCATCATCACCACTATCATCATCATCATCATCATCACCATCATCATCACCATCATCACCATCATTCACTGTAACAGTGTTTGTCATAAACGTACCCAGCATCAGAAGAGTTTCCACACAGCAGAGCATCAACTTGTCCTGGCAGGAAGTAGTAGTTTTCTATCAGAGACAGACAGATGGACAGACAGACAGACACACGGACAGACGGACAGACAGACAGAAATTGAAGGTTTGATTAGTGGTAATGTGGTGTAATTAGTTGGTTCATGTAATGTCTCTGACGCCACACTCTTCTCATGTTTTTTAATCTTTCTTTACTGTCTGGACTCTTTCCCACACTTGAAGGCAGCAGGTGTCTGTCCCACCTGCAGCCTCTGTTGATCAGTATCAGGTGGATCTGAGGCTGGGATCATTCACAGACCGTCTCATTTTAAAAATCCCAGTTTACGTATGGATCTTCACCAGGATCACATTTATATCTTGTAACGTGAATATTAAAATGAAGTATTTTGTCCTCAGATTGTAATGAACTATTTTTTTTAAATAACTGCTGGCGGGGAGCAGAGTGGCTCAGCAGCCTCAAAGACAGATGAAGTCCGGTTTGACAACAGTACCGAGCGGCTCAAACCAGGACACTGACTCCAGAAGACAACAAAGACACGGTGGGTTTAGGCGAGGACAGAAGTCTTGCATCATTCATCATAATTTGATCTGACCTGATTTGATTTGATCTGACCTGATTTGATTTGATTTGATCTGACCTGATTTGATCTGATTTGATCTGATCTGATTTAATCTGACCTGATTTGATCTGACCTGATTTGATCTGATTTGATTTGATCTGATCTGATTTA
>NC_140194.1:160000-225000 GCF_965226575.1 Pagrus pagrus
GATCCAGCTCCTCCAATGGTGTCTTAAGAAGCTCAGGGGGCGGTTCCCCGTAGATGAATGGGAGGAACTTCCCAGCCTCTAGGTCACTGGCTGGTTTGGGCTGTTCTTTCTCTGCTACCTGTCAATCAGAGAGCCAGCCAATCAGAAAGGAGAGTTTGGTTTTACACTTTAATTAAAAGCAAAGACAGATGAAGACGTTTGTTTAGCTCATGTCCAAAGTTTTAGGATTTCTGAGGACCCTGTAATGCAGTCAGCCTGAGTCAGCACCATCAGGGTTCTGGTTCTGTGTTACTGACAGCTAAAAGGTGATTGTTGAGTTATTTACCTCTTCCATCTTCTTCCTCCTCTCCTGCTCCTTCTCCTCTGCTTCATGACGCTGTTGGATCTCCTCCAGTGAGGTCGGTGTGAAGCGTCTGAACACTTCTGTACCAACAGGGGGCAGCAGAGACACCACCCTGCTGTTCTGCAGCCCCGCCCGCACGCCACTGTCACCGAGCAACTGTTTCCTGTTTAGAGAGGAGGAATGAAACCAATAACCTGAAGTACGAAGAGACCATCAATGTTATTGATTGCACCTCTGATTTACATTAAAGGAACAGTTCACCCTAAAAGTAAGATTCAGTCATATAGAAGTCAACCGGACTGAAGACGCCTCTTGGATCAGAGCCGGTGGCATCAGACAGCAGCATGTGGGCCAAATGTGGCACTGCAACATAAACATCTGTCCCCCAGATGAAAGCTTTTATAGTTGACATCATAACCTTTAAAGATCATTACTATAGATACATCAGCTCATGTAGATATCATTAATTATGACCTGTGACATCTGATAATAATCAGAACCGTCCCAAGAAGACAGAAGACACAGGGATGAAGTGAAGTCTTAACTCACGACTTTAACGGCTGCACACTTGTCAAAACCTTGTCGATGACTCATCACGTATGTGTAAAGCTTACTGTAGGTGTGTAGGTGTGACGCACACCTGTCGGTGTGAACCATCTTACTGTGAATATTCAGCCTGTCTTTGGTCACATGGAAGTCTGTCAGATGAAAACTTGTCTGTGTAAATGTTAAACTGATAAAACCTTCAGTGTATTGACGGTGGATTCACGGGTGTCTCCATCTTCTGCTGTCAGCCTGTTAATGTTTCTTTCTCCTCTGACAGTAAATAAAAAACATCTGATCTGATCTTTTCTACATTTCAGGGACCAAACAACTGATAAATGAATCCAGACGATAATCAACAGATTAGTGGACGATGGAAACAGCTGTTAGTTATAATCAGATGAAAACTGTGAGTTTGTCCTCTGTTGTACGTCTGTGGCTGTACTACCGTGCTGCCTACTACTGCGTTAGTATACACTGTATACTGCACTGAATGTGGGATTCAGCGTGCTACTTCAGCAGACCGACGCCGTTCACACCGCAGGATGCAAGTTTCCCGCAATGCATTTCGTGGCGCCCTGCAGCGGTAGTTGTAAAACAGGCGCAAAGCTGTTTTATTTCCCGCTGCAGCGCTGTTAATATGTCACTTTATTAAGTTTTAATATGTTTTCATGTAGAAAGTAACCGTTCAGATCCCCAGTGTGCGGTTTTTACTCAAAAGACGGCTGTTCAGTAACTTGCCTCGATGCTTTCGGAGAAGTGAAGCTCCGGAGGGAGAGCTCGTCTCACGGCGCGTGCACACCAGCCTTGTTTAGTCCGGTTAAACCGAACTGTGGAGCGTTTGCCCCATGGTGCGGTCCGTTTGGGTGGGTGTGAACGCTGGCCGCGAACTCTGGGGCGGACCAAACAACCACACCCTGGTCCGCCTCGTGGAGGTGGTCCCGGGGGGGGCTACAGTAGGGCATTAATTCATTCATTCATTCATTCAGGGAGATGCGTGGATTCTATCAACAAGAGCTGCTTTCGTGATGAGCCGACTTTGTGATTTTTACACGTTGTGACCGTCTGCTTCCCTCACTGGTCCCGCTGCTGAGACAAAGCGTCATGGTCTCATCTAGTCGGCCCTCACCTCATCACTGCCTGTCGTCTACTTCTTGCTCAGTGAGGCGTTCATACGCGCGGTCCATTAAAGTTTGCGTGTAAGCGCTCCGGATCAGCACCAGTGTAACAATAAGCAGGCCCGTGATGTACAGCAGGCTCCGGTCTGATGTACAGATGTGCTGACTACCGCCTCAACAGTTTGACCAACAAAAGAAGGGCGTTGCGGCCACGTGAGTTTTGTTTACAGGTTTTGGACCGTTTGGGTTTGGCCTTTGTGAACGCAAACCGGACCGACTCAAAATTGAAACAATGTATCATCCTCGCGTTGGTTCGGATCAAAAAACGGACCTTTCACGGACCTTTAGGCCTCAGAGGCAGCAGCCCGTGTGTCCGTCCTGGACAGGGATCGTCCGCTGTGGATCCTCCTGAGCTCGGTTCTAAAGGCCCATTTTTTGGGTTATATAAATACGTGTTGCTCATGCACCTCTAATTATTCATAGGAACACATTCACTTTTTATTTGGATCATTTCTGGAGATTCAGTTCAAATTTAAAGCAGACTGCTGTGCACATTGTGTGATATAGTGTCACAGAACATCCTGTCACTGAACACATTCACGTTAGTGGGACGTAAACAAGTAAATAATGAAAATGAAACCAGACTTACAGCTGTGAAGGAAGAAGTCTCAGCTGATTGGCTCTCCTCAGAAGTGCTTCTCTCTCCCTTTTGCTCCGCCAAAACTCCAAAAGTGACATTTTCCTACCTGTCATCACTTTGGCTGCCAGCTGCCACCTGTCTCACCTGTCCTTGCTTTCTGTCTGTCCTCACTGTCTGTGTGTGTGTCTGATTGAGTCTTAAGTCTTCTGCCACTCCTTGCCTCACTCACTGTTTTTATCTTCAGTGGGATCATCCAGAGTCATACATCTGCAGGGTTCGGTCAACACGGTCTTCAGTGTCGGCCATGTTGGCTCCTCCCTGCTCTGAAGCCGTTGCCATGGACACGGTGTTTGAACTACAGCTCTACATGACTCTGCTTCAACTCGGCCTGTTCTCCATCTTCAGACTTCATTGTGTCACTGCCAAGACTCAACTCATTGTAGTGCGCACACAGACGCACGCACACACACAAACACACACACACATAACGTGAGAGAGAGAGAGAGAAGTAAAACAGCTGGTTGTACACACTTCCTGTTGTCCACATATCTTCTACAGAACATTATGATCTGTTCCTGGAAACAGTGAAAGCATCAGACACACACACACACACGTGCACACACACACACGTGCACACAGACACACACAGTTCAGACAGAGAAGAAACAGAGGATTGAATTGTTTATTAATGAGAAGTCTGCTCATCTCTTCATGAAAAACAATATTTCACTGCCAACATGTGAGCTGAATGTAGACCACATGTGAGCTGAATGTAGACCACGTGTGAGTCGAATGTAGACCACGTGTGAGCTGAATGTAGACCACGTGTGAGCTGAATGTAGACCACGTGTGAGTCGAATGTAGACCACATGTGAGCTGAATGTAGACCACGTGTGAGCCGAATGTAGACCACGTGTGAGCCGAATGTAGACCACGTGTGAGCTGAATGTAGACCACGTGTGAGGCGAATGTAGACCACGTGTGAGCCGAATGTAGACCACGTGTGAGCTGAATGTAGACCACGTGTGAGTCGAATGTAGACCACGTGTGAGCTGAATGTAGACCACGTGTGAGTCGAATGTAGACCACGTGTGAGCCCAATGTAGACCACGTGTGAGCTGAATGTAGACCACGTGTGAGTCGAATGTAGACCACGTGTGAGTCGAATGTAGACCACGTGTGAGCTGAATGTAGACCACGTGTGAGTCGAATGTAGACCACGTGTGAGTCGAATGTAGACCACGTGTGAGCTGAATGTAGACCACGTGTGAGTCGAATGTAGACCACGTGTGAGTCGAATGTAGACCACGTGTGAGCTGAATGTAGACCACGTGTGAGTCGAATGTAGACCACGTGTGAGCTGAATGTAGACCACGTGTGAGTCGAATGTAGACCACGTGTGAGCTGAATGTAGACCACGTGTGAGCCGAATGTAGACCACGTGTGAGCTGAATGTAGACCACGTGTGAGTCGAATGTAGACCACGTGTGAGCTGAATGTAGACCACGTGTGAGCTGAATGTAGACCACGTGTGAGCCGAATGTAGACCACGTGTGAGCCGAATGTAGACCACGTGTGAGCCGAATGTAGACCACATGTGAGCTGAATGTAGACCACACGTGAGCTGAATGTAGACTCTCTATGGGATGCTCAGGAGGAGACGCAGACGGGGCAAACGAGCCGGCGCGCTCGTTAAGTTCAGGCAGCGGGGATTTCGAACAGTGCTCCCATCAATACACCTTGTAGCACCACATTATGTAATAACGCCCCATTATGTAATAATGTAATAAATTTTCACTTCATTATGTAATAACGCCGCAATTTTGTAATAATCTGCCACATTTTGTAATAAAATTCTTGAACACAATATGTAATAAACTTTGCTGCATTATGTAATAAGTTCTTACATATTGCATCAGTAATTACAAAATGCAGGTGTTGCACTTTTTTATCAAGAAAATGTAATAATTTGGTGCATTATGTAATAAACCACCAAAATGGATGTCTTAATTAGAAAAAAAATTATACCATCAGAACGACATTGACTTTAAGCATACCAGCATGAATTGTCGTGCATCTGCTAGTTTAATTTATCATTGCTAACCAGATCGTTAGCTTAAAAGTTTGTTCTTTTATCTGTTAAGGTGCGTTCACACCGGACCTTTTATTTTTGTCGCTGTCGCTCATGTCGCTCCAAAAAAATCGCTCGGTTGCTCAGCTGCAGTCGCTCGTCGGCACAATTCAACAGATCGCTCTGATAACGTCATTCAAGCGATTCCAGAGAATTTCACGTCGCTCGGAGGTGCTCATTTCTTCCCGTTTTCAACGGTATACGCGGCTGACAACGGCCCAGTTTGACGAGCTGTTGGCGAGAATCGGAGGCAGGAATTGCCCGGTTGGACACCAACCACAGGCGCTCCATCCCAGAGCGCCTGGCCATTTGTCTCCGGTGTGTGTGTGGGTGTGTTTGTGTGTGTCAACGTAAAGCCGGCTTTGCTCTTCCGGACCGGTGGAGTTGTATTACGTTTACATGGTTTCAGTAGTTGTCATAATTAGGCCTACATATAGATTACGGCAGCCAGTCAGCGCTGAGCGACAAGCGACTGACGGCCAGAGAGTTGGGGTTTCTCAACTCGAGCGACAGAGCGTTTTTTCGCTCCGTCGCTCGGACGCTGTCGCTCAGAGCCCCAGCGACATTTCGCCTGAGCGATTAATCGCTCAGTCGCTCGTTTGCATTAACTTAATATGTAAACTTGTCGCCAGCGACAAAAATAAAAGGTCCGGTGTGAACGCACCTTTAGCATTTCATATTAGTTGCAAATCAATCAACACAAAATTCTAAAAGACATTTTCTGAGTCTGAAATCTGTTCTTTGTTCAGACCTTTTAGAGCCCCACCGATCAAGGATTTTTAAGGCCGAGACCGATAGAAATATTTGGTGATTTAAAAATCTGACATTCCGATATATCGGCCGATATATATATATATATATATATATATATATATATATATATGGGGAATATGGGGAAGACTGCAGACTTGACAACTGGCCAGAAGACCATCATTGATACCCTCCATAGGATGGGTAAGCCACAAAAGTTCATAGTTAAGGAGGCTGGCTGTTGACAGAGTGCTGTGTCCAAGCATATCAATGGAAAGTCTAGTGGAAGGGCAAAATGTGGCAGGAGAAGATGCACCAGCAGAAGAGATGACCGTGGGCTTCAGCCGATTATCAAACAGAGAAGATTCAAGAATCTGGCAGAGATTCAGAAAGAGTGGAATGAGGCGGGAGTCACAGCTTCAAAAACCACCACATTCAGACGCATCCGAGAGATGGGCTACAACTGTCGGGTTCCTCGGGTCAAGCCACTTCTGAGCCTGAGCCAACGTAGGAAGCGTCTCAACTGGGCCAAGGAGAAGAAGGACTGGACTGTTGGCCAGTGGTCCAAGGTCCTCTTTTCCGATGAAAGTAAAGTGTGCCTTTCATTCGGGAATCAAGGTCCAAGGGTTTGGAGGAAGACGGGTGAGGAACAGAATCTAAGCTGCTTGAGGTCCAGTGTGAAATATCCACAGTCAGTCATGATTTGGGGTGCAATGTCCGGTGCAGGTGTTGGTAAACTCTCCTTTCTTAAATCCAAGGTCACTGCAACAGTCTACCAGAATGTTTTAGAGGACTTCATGATTCCTTCTGCTGAGGATCTGTATGGAGATGCAGATTTCATCTTCCAGCAGGACCTGGCCCCTGCCCATACCGCCAGAAGCACCAGAACCTGGGTTGATGCCCATGCCATCACAGTGCTTGACTGGCCAGCCAACTCGCCGGACCTAAACCCCATTGAGAATCTATGGGGTATTATCAAGAGGAGAATGAGGGGCACCAGACCCAAAAACAAAGAAGAGCTGACAGCAAGCATCAAGGAAATCTGGGCTTCCATAACTCCCAGGCAATGCCACAGGCTGATGGCCTCAATGCCACGGTGCATCGAGGCAGTGATTAAGGCAAAGGGATTCCCAACCAAGTATTGAAGACTGACATATCGTTTTGAAAGTACCATATTTTGATTGATTTGATGTGATCCTAATTTATTTCTTTTTTTTCTGCAAAAACTGAGAAGTAAACGGTGATTTCTTCACAGTATTCTAATTTTTTGAATTCCTGTTTTCGTGGGTTTTATGAGCTGGAAGCCCAAATTATGTACAAATAAACAAATAAATACTTGAAATCGTTTAAATTGTGGGCCCTGAACCTATAATCTATGAAAGTTTAACTTTTTGAATGGAATTATGGAAATAAATAAACTTTTCCATGATATTCTAATTTTTTGGAAAGGGTCTGTATATATATATTTTTTTTTTATTTATTTTATTTTTTAAATATTAATTTATCGGCCATTATAAATGCAGATAACAGCCAATATATCGGTCGGGCTCTAATACCTTTCATCATGTTGCCTTCTGTTTATTTTCCAGCTGAAGTGTAAGCTATAGAGGACAAAATTGCTCCCCTAAACTGAAGCCAAAATGTTTGTATCTCCCCCCTGTGGCTGGCAGTAGCACATGCATACATTCTACCAGTGCTCTAAATTACAGTAGGCTAACACCCGCCAAATGTGTGGCATTATGAATCTTTACGGTACATAGATACACATTTACGGAAGCGGCTACCATACCAACTGCTACCATACCAGAATATATATATAAATAGATATATGTATATATATCAGAGTCACATTATAACATGATAAGTTGGTCTTGGATGGAGGGGGCGGAAATGAAGCCATGAATCCACCTGGATAGTCTCAGTTTCATTGACATATTTATACTGTCATTATCATTTCATGCTGACTGTGGAGGTTTGTCCAATCGGAGTGTCTGATTGGAGACCGCAGCGTGACAACGGACCCGAGGCGCCCTAGGTGTCCCTCCAGCTGATCACATTATAACGATTATAAAGTTATATGATTTTTATTTTATTTTTTTCTGGTATGCCAGCAATACCCTTGGGTACTTCGTATATAAGTCTACTACAGTAAACAATTTCAAATGTATTGAGCGAGTTACTTTTTTCTTTGCTAGAATTTTGAGAAAAAGTTGTCAGCTCTTGTCTGTAGACTACTTTTCACTCATATATATTGTGAGGGTTTGTTTTACATATCCTATAACTACAGATAAAGGGCAAAATTTGTTACATTTTCTGTTCCATATTTGTTTTGTGTCTGCTTTCTATCATGTATAATATTTGCATAACATAATCCAGATTGCATGAGTGTATGTCTTCCAACACTTCAGTGCACCGATAATGTTCGTGCCAGTAACACTCATTTAGTGCAGTTTTTCTTAATGCACCAAATTATTACATTTTCTTGATAAAAAAAGTGCGACACCTGCATTTTGTAATAATTGCAATCCGCCCATTGATAACCGCTGGGACCGCAGGCAAGGTGCGCTTGTTTTGAACACCAGAAGAGCTGCAACACACTCCGACCGATGAGAGAGAGTGATGAGTCAGCTCATCACTAAGAGAGTTCAAGAGGGTAAAGCAGCTGTACAGGTTTTCTCAAAGTAGTCCTAGAAGGAAGCATAACAAGGCATGAGCGAACTTTTCCATCCCTCCCAAAATAAACTTCTGTGATTCTGACAATTTTCCAGAGGTGTTTCGGCAGTTTATTCTCATTGATTAACACAACATCTCCAGTCTTTAAGTCAGAAGGTCTTTTAACAGAAGATGAGATGTGTGCGGATCTCAGTTCCATAAGATATTCTTTTCGCCATCGATACCAGAACATTTTCACAATCCGTTGCCTATATCTCGACCGTTTTACCAACTGGGTTTTACTCACGTCAGGAACTGCTGATGTTATGCTGACAGCTGGGGGGAGCGCTGTCAGACGCTGACCAATCAAAAAGTGAGAAGGAGATCGTGGGACAGGATCTTCACTGCTTGTGTGGGTAAAAGTGATGGGACGAGAGTTAACCACAGCTTCCACTTCAGTCAGAATGGTTTCAACTTCTTCATAATGCAAAGATGCCTTACCAATCACTTTACGTAAGCAGGTTTTCACTGAGCGTACCAGTCTCTCCCACATTCCGCCCCACCAAGTGGCCTTTTCCATGATGAACTTCCAGGATATGCACTTTCCTGCAAAGACTTCCTGGACTTCTTTTGATGACAGAGAATCCCATAACATACTTAGTCCCACATTAGCTCTTTTGAAAGTCTTTGCATTGTCTGAATATATAGTTTTACAAAGTCCTCTTCGTGACACAAAACGTCTAAAAGCCAATAGGAATTTTTCTGTTGTCATATCAGACACTAATTCCAAATGGATCGCACGAGTTACTGCACAGGTGAAAAGAGCAATATAAACTTTGTCTTGTAACTAACAGTACAAGGGTCCGGTAAAATCCACACCAGTGTTCTCAAAGGGAGGAGCTTCTTCAATTCGATACGCAGGTAAAGGAGCGGAATCTGCTGAGCAGGCTTTGCTTTGTGTTTACGGCAGAGGAAACAAGCATTTACAGTTCTTTTGGACATCTGTCTTCCTTTCAGTATCCAGAATCTTTCTCGCACTTGATTAAGAGTATCTTGCAGACCAGAATGCATTACTTGTTGGTGGCATCTTTTCACTATCAATTCTGAGAATTTATCATCAGAGGGAAGATTGCAGGGATGCTTTTGTTTGAATTTCAAATGAGCCATCTGTAATCTGCCTCCAACTCTTAAAATTCCTTGATCATCCAAAAAAGGGTTAAGAGGCTGGACTTTAGACTGAGAGGAAATTCCTTGACTTGTCTTTATCCTGGAAATCTCATGAAAGAAACTTTTCCTCTGTGTTACCTGAATCCAATACAGCTCCGCATCAAAGATTTCCTCTGCTGTCAATGGTCCAAGACGTTTTGTTTTCTCTTTAGCATTGTAAATGAACCTTTTAATCCAAGCAGTCACATGTAAAACTCGGTTGAGGGCACTATAATTTTTCAAATCCATTTCCACGGTATTTTCATAGCAAGTCAGTTTTGCAACTTCCATGACTGACACACTTTCATTTACAACTTCAACACTCACATGTGGTTCTGGTTCGGGTTCACAGAACTGTACTTCTCTTTGTTTGAGCCAGTTTTAATTGTCTTTTAATTGATTCACACTGATTCCTCTAGTCGCAACATCTGCAGGATTATCACTTCGACTGCAGTGACGCCACTGTCCTGGTGAAGTTAAACTCTGTATTTCTCGGACTCGATTTTCCACAAAGGGTTTCCACTGTTAAGCAGAACTCTTGATCCAATGCAAAGTTATCATTGAGTCAGTCCACAGTTTCACTTGGGTCTTTTCCATGTCAAGATGTGTGATGACATAGTTCCTAAGTCTAGCTCCAATGAGAGCGCCCAGTAACTCAAGTCTGGGTAATGTAACTTTTTTTAGTGGAGCTACTCTTGTTTTAGAAGTTATAAGTGTTACAATGCACTCACCATCTTCTGGAATGAGGCGTAGATAGGCAGCTGCACAATAAGCACTTTCACTGGCATCACTGAAGACATGCACTTCTAGATTCACAGGTGCATCCTGCTTCACAAGCGCTGCATTATAACATCTGGCAATTTTAATATTCCTGATGTCAGGCAGCTCCTCACACCACTGATGCCACAGATATGCCAGATCTTCAGGCAACTCATTGTCCCATTTCAGTCCACATTCCCACATTTTTTGAAAAAGACATTTCACTCTGATGGTAAAAGGGGAAAGAAATCCCACAGGATCAAATATGTGGGATGCGGCTTGTAACACTCCTCTTTTTGCATCACTCTTATCCTTTAAAAAGTCAAGCAGGTTTCTTAAATCAAAGGTGAAGTCATCTTGCTCAGTTCTCCATGTTAATCCAAAAACTTTTAACACAGTGTTTTTCCCACTTATACTGTGTTTTCCATTTTCTCCTTCCACAGGGTGTTCAGATCTTCAGAGTTTGAGCTCCATTTACAGATTCACGTGAGCATCTTTAAAAATTGCTTTGGCTTGCATTGATACGCTGATAGCTTCCTCTTCACTCCGTACACTGCAAATCAAGTCATCCACATACAAACACTTGTCCAGGATAGATGTGACCACAGGATATGCTTGTTGGTATTTTTACACATGATGCCTTATGGTTGCAGCTAATAGAAAGGGACTGGGTGAAGCTCCAAATGGAACGCTGGTGATTCGCATAATGTTGATGTTTGGTTTTCCATGTTTTTTAGGCAAGTCATCAGTCCAGAGAAATCTTAATACATCTCGGTCTTGCTCTCTAATGGAGATCTGCAAAAAGGCTCTTGTAATGTAAGCCATGAATGCCACTCTATGGAGCTTGAACTTTAACAGGATACTCAGTAACTCAGGATTCAGATTAGGGCCAGCTATCAAGCATTCATTTAAAGATAGACAGCCCGTAGCATGGGAGGACGCGTCAAAGACTACTCGCTATTTAGTGGTGAAACGCTCCTCATTAATGACAGCTCTATGTGGAAGATAAAAGACGGGATTGTGTTGACTCAATGTTAGCTTCACTTTATTACAAGTTACATGCTTTGGTTCACTTGAGCCAAACGTGTGTAGTCTCAGAGTCTCTTCGCAAGATCAATATGGGACCCGAAATGTAAAACCAAGGGTTTACTTGGTGGTCACTTAAATGTCCGCAGTATTGTTCCCAAGCGAGAACAACTGTAACATCTACTGAGCAAGTCAAACATAGACTTTCTGGGACTCACAGAAACCTGGCTATCCTCCTCATCACCTGAAGCGGCTATAACAATGCCAGATTATCAAGCTTTTAGGAAAGATAGAGACCATGGAAAAGGTGGGGGGATCCTACTGTATGTCAAAAGCACTCTTAAATGTTGTCAGATAGACTTACCTAGAGAAATCGATCTAGAATGTGTTGTGGTAGACATCTCCCTTTCTGACAAAATGTCATTTA
The DNA here is from genome assembly GCF_965226575.1 of Pagrus pagrus. Classification (NCBI taxonomy): domain Eukaryota; kingdom Metazoa; phylum Chordata; class Actinopteri; order Spariformes; family Sparidae; genus Pagrus; species Pagrus pagrus. The sequence goes on from NC_140194.1 coordinate 171,596, forward strand.
CTGTCATCTGCATGTACCGCAAACCCTCAGCTAACACAGGATTTTATGATCAGCTCAAGGCCTTACTTAAATCACTTAATCACAGAAAGGAAATAATTTTGATTGGCGATTTTAATGTAAATTGGGATAACAAGAAAGACAGGAAAAATTTCAAGATAATTACTGATTCTTTTAACTTAACACAATTAATTGACCAACAAACCAGGATAACAAACTACTCTAAAACTAGAATTGACCTGTTGTTCTCAAATAAACCGGAAAGAATCACTAAGACTCACAACCTTCTCACAGGACCATCTGATCATAATGTGTTTTTTTTCTCCTGTAAACTCAATAAAAAACGCCTTCTAAATTCTCACACATACCTGCCTCAGAAACCCCCATACCACAACTTCATCCCTAGGAACCAACAGCAAAATGTCAACAAAGCCCTCAAGGAATTAGAATGGGACATTTTAATTGCCTGCAATGATCTAAACCAGAGTGCTGACTCCTTCTCCCAAAAAATCAAGGAGGTTCTGTCCTTCTATAGGACATGGAGCTCTAGGACCAGGCGATCCAGCTCACTTCCCTGGTTTAATAGCGAGTGCCTTGCACTGTTAAAAGTTAGAGATCTCCTACTAAAAACCTGACTAAAAACTGGTCTAATCATTGTCCGCCAAAATTTTACTTCAGCACGAAATAAAGTAACATCTGCGCTACGAAAAGCTAAAGCAAACTTCTTTTTAAAGACCTGACTCCAAAACCATCCACTTTGCACTTTATATGTGTGTATATATATATATATATATATATATACTACCTGTACATAATTGAACAACATAAATCCTCACTGTTATTATTAACAGTGAGGATTTATGTTGTTCAATTATGTACAGTACAGGTACAACTTAAATATATATTTATAATAGACCGGACCTCTGAACGCTTTTTTAACTTACTGTTCTTTGTTGTTCTTGTTCTTTCTAGTTGAATGTTTGTTATGTTATGTTCATGTTTATGTTCATGTTTACGTCTATGTACACCGTGTGCGAACAAAACGAAAGTGAATTCCTTGTATTTCATATACTTGGCCAATAAAGCTGATTCTGATTCTTCTAAATGTACGTTAGGTTAAATTCAGATGTCACATGACCTTGTCTCCACCTGGACACCTGGCAGAGGACAGAACACACCTGCACATGATGGCAAAACTGAATCCCAGCATTCACACAGAGAGGCGAAACAAGAGGAAGACAGCAGAGACCAGAGGAGAGGCTGAAAGTCCTGGAGGACAAGGATCCAGATCCAAACATCTGGAATGAGTCACCAACACACAGGAAATGACATTCAGCAGAATGAAGCCAGAAGCTTCCCCAGGGTGGCGCCGGAGAGCTGAGGGGGAGGCTAAGATATTCAAGAAAGTGAATTCAAGTCAAAAATGTCTTGGTGGCTGGGTGAAATGTGAACTCATCTGATTCAGTGTGTCTTCACTTCCTGAGGATATCATCATCTCTGATGTCCATCCAGAATAACGACCATGAATCCACTTAGAAATCAGAGGCTCTGCAGAACTCCCCTGTTGTTTTCTACAATATCAAAGTAATCTATTACATCCATGAGTGCACTGCAAACAGGTGCTGCTAAAAAGCTTTAATTGTTTCTGCCACAACATGTTGGTGATAGCATGTTAGCATCTATCAGATAAGCAACAACATGTTGGTGATAGCATGCTAGCATCAGATAAGCAACAACATGTCTTATCCCTCCACTAACACACTAAAATGATGACGTATCATTAGTATTTGAAATGTGTGTAGATGATCACAAGCCCTTTTCAAACAGAGTCGCCACATTATCTCTGAAGCAGCGGTTCGCCAATTCTCTGCCGTTGGTTGTTCACACAGAACCAAGCAGCTCCGGCATAAAGACGAACCAGTGTGTAATTCACACAGAAAGCCGGCGCTATGGATCCAAAAGAGGTGTGACGGTACACGTCATGATGATAACGGTGCGCGTCATGATGATGACGTCTGTGTGTTTTTTTCAATGTGTTTCAACTGTTTATAATCATATGATGTTGTTATAATGTGTTGTGATGAGATCCTGACCCACCAAACATCCTGAAAGTGACAACGTTACGTTTTTCACTCTAAATTACATAATTACATAATCGCCATCAGTAAACAGGACGCTGTCTGACTCTGTCACTCGCAGGGAGGGAGGCTGTTTTCTGGGGGAAAGTTCACTGAAGTCTCAGTCGGGAGGGCTGACGGTCACCATGACAACAGTAACTCACCGTCACAGTGATTTTTTTCACCGCGACAAACAGTTGGTGAGGAGGACGGACAGGGTGACAGTCAGGATGACAGCCAGGAGGACAGACAGGAGGACAGATGGGAGGACAGACGGGATGACAGACGGGAGGACAGACTCCACGTATAACTGCAGTATTTTTTCCTCATATAAGTTGCCAAAAACACATCCAGTTACTACGTTACTGTTGTTTGGTCCTGTAACGTTGCTTTTTGGGACATTTCTCTTTATTTTCCTGAGTGAAGGATCTGTTTAGTTATCAGACTGTGAACACCATCAGATCGACACGCCCCGCTCCGCGCCGCCAGTTATCCATTCACACAGGTATGGCTCGCCAATGCTGCATCTCTGATACTACCTCTGATACTACCTCTGATACTACCTGATACTACCTGACTCTACCTCTGATACTACCTCTGATACTACCTCTGATACTACCTGATACTACCTCTGATACTACCTGATACTACCTGATACTACCTCTGATACTACCTCTGATACTACCTGACTCTACCTCTGATACTACCTCTGATACTACCTGACTCTACCTCTGATACTACCTGATACTACCTCTGATACTACCTCTGATACTACCTGATACTACCTCTGATACTACCTCTGATACTACCTGATACTACCTCTGATACTACCTGATACTACCTGATACTACCTCTGATACTACCTCTGATACTACCTGACTCTACCTCTGATACTACCTCTGATACTACCTGACTCTACCTCTGATACTACCTGACTCTACCTCTGATACTACCTGATACTACCTCTGATACTACCTCTGATACTACCTGACTCTACCTCTGATACTACCTCTGATACTACCTGACTCTACCTCTGATACTACCTGACTCTACCTCTGATACTACCTGACTCTACCTCTGATACTACCTCTGATGCTACCTGATACTACCTCTGATACTACCTCTGATACTACCTGATACTACCTGATACTACCTCTGATACTACCTCTGATACTACCTGACTCTACCTCTGATACTACCTCTGATGCTACCTGATACTACCTCTGATACTACCTCTGATACTACCTGACTCTACCTCTGATACTACCTCTGATACTACCTGATACTACCTGACTCTACCTCTGATACTACCTCTGATACTACCTGACTCTACCTCTGATACTACCTGACTCTACCTCTGATACTACCTGATACTACCTCTGATACTACCTCTGATACTACCTGATACTACCTCTGATACTACCTGATACTACCTGATACTACCTCTGATACTACCTGATACTACCTCTGATACTACCTCTGATACAACCTGATACTACCTGATACTACCTCTGATACTACCTCTGATACTACCTGACTCTACCTCTGATACTACCTGATACTACCTCTGATACTACCTCTGATACTACCTGATACTACCTCTGATACTACCTGATACTACCTGATACTACCTCTGATACTACCTGATACTACCTCTGATACTACCTCTGATACAACCTGATACTACCTCTGATACTACCTGATACTACCTCTGATACTACCTCTGATACTACCTGATACTACCTGACTCTAGCTCTGATACTACCTCTGATACTACCTGACTCTACCTCTGATACTACCTGATACTACCTCTGATACTACCTCTGATACTACCTCTGATACTACCTGATACTACCTCTGATACTACCTGATACTACCTGATACTACCTCTGATACTACCTGATACTACCTGATACTACCTCTGATACTACCTCTGATACAACCTGATACTACCTGATACTACCTCTGATACTACCTCTGATACTACCTGACTCTACCTCTGATACTACCTGATACTACCTCTGATACTACCTCTGATACTACCTGATACTACCTCTGATACTACCTGATACTACCTGATACTACCTCTGATACTACCTGATACTACCTCTGATACTACCTCTGATACAACCTGATACTACCTCTGATACTACCTGATACTACCTCTGATACTACCTCTGATACTACCTGATACTACCTGACTCTAGCTCTGATACTACCTCTGATACTACCTGACTCTACCTCTGATACTACCTGATACTACCTCTGATACTACCTCTGATACTACCTCTGATACTACCTGATACTACCTCTGATACTACCTGATACTACCTGATACTACCTCTGATACTACCTGACTCTACCTCTGATACTACCTGATACTACCTCTGATACTACCTCTGATACTACCTGATACTACCTCTGATACTACCTGATACAACCTGATACTACCTCTGATACTACCTGATACTACCTCTGATACTACCTCTGATACAACCTGATACTACCTCTGATACTACCTGATACTACCTCTGATACTACCTCTGATACTACCTGATACTACCTGACTCTACCTCTGATACTACCTCTGATACTACCTGACTCTACCTCTGATACTACCTGATACTACCTCTGATACTACCTCTGATACTACCTCTGATACTACCTGATACTACCTCTGATACTACCTGATACTACCTGATACTACCTCTGATACTACCTGACTCTACCTCTGATACCACCTCTGATACTACCTGATACTACCTGATACTACCTGATACTACCTCTGATACTACCTGATACCACCTCTGATACTACCTGATACTACCTCTGATACTACCTGATACCACCTCTGATACTACCTAATACTACCTCTGATACTACCTCTGATACTACCTGATACTATCTCTGATACTACCTGACTCTACCTCTGATATTACCTGATACTACCTCTGATACTACCTGATACTACCTCTGATACTACCTGATACTACCTCTGATACTACCTCTGATACTACCTCTGATACTATCTGATACTACCTCTGATACTACCTGATACTACCTGATACTACCTCTGATACTACCTCTGATACTACCTGATACTACCTGATACTACCTCTGATACTATCTGATACTACCTCTGATACTACCTGATACTACCTCTGATACTACCTGATACTACCTCTGATACTATCTGATACTACCTCTGATACTATCTGATACTATCTGATACTACCTCTGATACTACCTGATACTACCTCTGATACTACCTCTGATACTACCTGATACTACCTGATACTACCTCTGATACTACCTCTGATACTACCTGATACTACCTCTGATACTATCTGATACTACCTGATACTACCTCTGATACTACCTGATACTACCTCTGATGTGTGTGAATGGGGCTAGTGTTGCTGTGGTGACGGTGTCCTGTCTCTTTAAATGTTTGAAAGGACAGCGCGCGCCCTCTCTCCTCCTGACGTCACAGTTCCATGAGGAGAAGATGGCGGCGGTGTTGGAGCGCAGCTTCATAGAGATCTGTGGATTTGAGAGGGAAACTCTGCACCGGTTCCGTGAAGTGACAGTAAACCTCGGTAAACTCTCTCACCGCTCTGCTCTCTGTGGCGTCTGGTTTCTACAAGTTGGTCTCCACGCGACACTCGATTGTTATGACGTGCTAGCAACCGCTAACAACAGCTAGCACCGCTAACATGCTGTCCGGTAACGTTAGCGGTGTAGCCCGGTGTAGCGTTACCGGGCCCTGATGGAGCGTGTGGCTGTTACGTTTGTTCGGAAATCGTAGTGACCTCCAACCTGTGCGTGTTAAACGCACCGTCGTTAGCTCGTTAGCAGGCTATTAACCTCCTCCGTGTGTGTGCAGGTGTCCTGCTCTCACATTAGCTTCAGCTAACGTTAGTTAGCCAGTAGCTCGGATCTTGTTGCTCACCTGTCACAGAGTAAAGCGTTACAGCCAACATGACGTCATGTAACGTCTTAGATTCACAAGTCCGCTGTCTTTGTTCACAGTCTCTGTAAACAAAAGTGAACACGAAGCAAACTCCTGTGATGTAACGTGATCCTCAGGTTCTTATTAGAACAGCTACTGCGTTTAAAACACGAGGTTAAGGTGTTAATGTCGGTCTTCACCACCAGACCTCATATTTACTCTCACTAAGAACAAGTGTGCGTCCTGCTCATAGCTGATTTTGAGACTCAGTTTGCAGTTTATATGCTGTCATGGCATCCTGTGTGCACCGACTCATAAATGAATAGATGATAATATTTATAATAATAATATTTAACTTTATTTGAAGAACCTGAAGGTGCTGTACAATACAATCATTGAGGATTGAATAGATCCAACACACACGGTTAAAACAATAAAAAGCATCACAGAAGGCAAACCTCTCAGACAAAGTCACCATGAAACAGTCAGCTGACTCTGGGTTATTATTAGAAGGAGGTCTAGGTCCAAGGCTGGGTCTCAGTGGTTCAGAAGCACAAAGTGGGTCCAGTCTGTGTCGTCCTGTCTCTGTCATTTAAAGTATAGAGTATAAAATCCATTCTGCACTCACTCTATGAGCGACCAGTGTAGATTGGCCAACACCGGTGTCTCCGCCTACGCCTGTCCTCGCCTACGCCTGTCTCCGCCTACGCCTGTCCCTGCCTACGTCTTGTTTTTAGATCATTTCAGCTGCATTTTGAAGAGCTGGATCTGAGTCACAGAGGAGCAACTGAGGGTGGTGGACAGTGAAACAGACAAACATGTGAATTTTTGGTTAATAAATGATAATAAAGTTTGATTTTGGCTGCGTTTCTTAGGATCTGAACACTTCCTGTTTAAATTCATCTGTTGATCAAAGATAAACTTTTTTCAGTCTTGTTTAAGTTTTGCTGCTCAGGAACCAAAGTACAATAATTGGACGTTGATGTTTGATGTCTTGTCTGGTCAAATGACTCGCTGTGTTTAGCTCCTCTGTACACACAGATGATGAGGATGAGGATGACGGTGTGTTTCCTGTGTGCAGGTCTGAGTGCTCTTCCTGGTGGTGTGAAGTTTCCCGACAGCGCTGGAGCCTTTCATTATGAGGAGAGTGGGAAGCTGCTGTCTGTCACCAGTAACAGATTCATTCATTGGTCAGTACAACACTTACAATCTGAGCTCAGTCACTCTGAAGCATCACAGTCAACAGACATCATTTTAAATGTGCTTCAGGTAAAATAAAGCTAAGAAACAACTTCGATTCACACACGTAGCCTCACATTAAGAACAATTTGTTCTCTTTAAAAATCAAAGAACAGACGCCCATAAATTCATTTATTAAAGAACAGAAAGTGTCAGACGGCCAGTCTGAAGGTCTTTAAACTGTACTTTATGTCTCTGCCAGAAAACCAAGTAACAGTCCAAGTCACTGAGGAGGAGGCGTTCTCAGTCTAGACGTGCATGTTTGTGTACCATCAGAGACAAGTGGCTTTTTGTTTTGTGTTTCAGGGCGATTACACTGAGAAACAAAACTTTCTTAAAGCTCACTGTCACACAACCCTAACAGGAAACATGCACTACATTCAGCAGCCTGGTAGTGATGAGCGATACCACTGATTTCTTTTCTGATCGAATACAAGTAATGTTGTGATAATGATGCTTTGTGCAACAGCTAAATAAAACATCATTCAATAGTTTTAATAAAGTACAAGGTAATTTATTTGTCATTATACAACACAGGGTTGTATAACGAAATGAGGGTTTGTAACACAAACACATAACACAGCTACAGTTATTTACCAATATACATAAACACGTGGTAAATCTTTTTTATGTGCGTTAGGGTGAATATAAGCTGCAGCAACACAATGATAATGTAGTCGGCATCTTCATATCAAAGGTTCAACAACTGGGAAACGCTGTCCATCAGCTTTGACTGTGTGTGAGCATTAAGCAGTGAGAGTCCAGCTGTAGTCCTGTACCTGCCCTGACTCTGAATGAAGTGTGCTCCGCCCTGGCAGCGCCTCTCTTCTGATTTTCAGACCGTCCTGCAGAACGTCATCGTATTCTTTACAGATGCTTAACAAGTTTTATGGTGTTGCCACACACATCACATACAGAGTCCTCGCCATTGTGTGTTTGTGTATTCACACTGTGACTGTGTGCAGGTCCACGTCAGGTGACACGGTGCAGCTGGTGGAGCAGTCTCTGGACACCAACCTGCTCAACAACGCTGTCAAACTCAAGTTCAGCCATTGCACTGTTCTTCCTGGAGGAGTCAACATCCAGGAGACCCTCAACAATGTCCTCATCCTCGTCTGCACCAATCAGAGCATCCACAGACTGGTGCTGCCCCACCCCTCCCGCATGTACCGCAGTGTGAGTAAATAATACTGGAACAGAAGAGGTTAATGATGTAGACCACGGTAGATAACTAACAGTAGATGTGTCCCCGTCCACCGTCTCCAGGAGCTGGTGACGGAGCTTCACATGCAGTCGATCTTCACTGATGTGATGAAGCTGAGTGTGCAGGACTCGTCTCACAGTGCCGTCATCCCCAGCTCAGTGGTCCAGACTGGGAGTCCCATCACCTCCACAGCCTGGGTCAGTCAGTCTGGAGAGGCTCACTACGCTCTGGCTTCACCTGCTGGAGGCATCATGGTGGTCACACTGCCACCGCACGACACACAGGGTAACGCCGTCTCACTGTCCTGAAACTGCACTCCCAAGTACTTTAAACCAGTTACCAGTCACTGGTTCCTCCTGTTCTCCATCAGTACAAAGACTGGTGTGTGTGTGTGTGTGTGTCTGTGTCTGTGTCTGTGTGCGTGCGCGCGTGTGTGTGTGTGTGCATGCGCAGGCGGTGTGTCGGTGCTGGAGCTGAAGAGGAGCTCCATGATGTGGAGGTTGTCTGGCTGGATGCCCACAGCGATTCGTGGGGAGCAGAGTCCAGCTGACCTGGTGCTCAGTGTGGCTGTCAGAGAGCTGGAGGAAGACTCGTTCATCTTCGCCCTCTGTCAGGATCACAAGCTGCGCATGTGGTCCTTCAGGGTGAGACCTCACATCAACATCAGTCATACAGGTGAGGCTCAGTCACAGACTAACACTGCATCATGACACCCTCGTTCCAGGAGCAGGCGTGTCTGCTGGAGGCCGACATGTTGGAGTACATGCCGGCCTGTAAAGGAGTAAAGCGTCTGTCAGGTCAGGGTCATCGTCTGAGACTTGCCTTCTCCTCCACCACCGGCCTCTGTCTGTGTGTCTACCTGGCTGTCCCTCAGAGAGGACAGTTCGCCGTCCTGCAGCTGGTTGCCACCGACAACAACCGCTACAGCCTGGATCACATCTCGTCTCTCTTCACCACACAGGTTTCTGATCATTGTTTTTTATCTTCCAACATGTCCACCACGTGATGAATAATTGAATTAAAAGGTTGTCTGTGTGATTGTGTCTGTCATCAGGAGACTCTGGTGGATTTTGCTCTGACTTCCACAGACATTTGGGGTGTCTGGGTGGACGACTCCAACACCACTGTAGTCAAATACATCAACTTTGAACAGTGAGTAGTCCCAGAGAGCTTTTCTGGATTTGAACAATGAAAATACATCAAAGAAGAATGTCTTAATTTCTCTGACAGCAGAACATAAGATAAGATTATCAATACTACAGTCTTTAATAATTGATCCCCGGGGCTGTTTAATACTGTTTCTCTTTCCCCGGCCTGTCTCTGAAGGAAGTTTTTCCACTTCCTGTTCCCTTCCTACAGCTGGATAACATTCACATTTAACTCCCAGTGTCACCTGAATCTGTCTGAGTGTAACTGTGTGTGCGTATGTGTGTGTTGCAGTAACACAGCTGGTCAGTGGAACCAGGTGTTTGTTCAGCCTCCGCCTGAGGAAGAAGTCCACATCGGAGTGGACCAGGACCCCAGAGTAAGTGTAATTGATCAGTGTTCAGCTCTCACTCCGTCAGTTCACAGCTACATTAACCTGCGTCTGAGTGACACCTGTGATGTGATGTCACTTCCTGCTCTGTATGAAACAAACCCATCCATCACTGGGACAAACAGACTCCATGTTTCTACTCAAAGACAGAAAGAAGTTCATGCAGAACATTTGCTGAATTTACAAGAAGGAACAAATCAGTCAGAATCAGTCAGAGACAGAGTTTCACACAGTTTATAAAGTGTCTCCAACTCAACAACTCACTAAACTGACACATTTGTTAAGGGAGTCTGGGGACAAAGAAGTCGCCTATACTGGTTACTGTTTAGTGTGTTTGTAAAATGTGACATGTTTAGATCAATAAAATGTTTCTTCTTTCATAAATTGAGTGTAAATGGTGAAATCAGTGTAAACAGTGTGTTCAAACAGCTGCTAAATGTTGGCAGGTCAGACTTTAGCACTTTAGACACAGAAGCAGACAGGCTGGTAACAGCCATGCTGCCACAAACTGACACTTTGTACAAGGAAACAAACAACTGACTGTTTTCATTTAATGCAGAATTTACAACAAGGAGACAATGATTCAGAATCTGTTGTAGCTGTTTCAAAAAAGAAGTTTCTTCTTCAGCAGTCAATTGTTATTAAGCAGCAGACCTTTTGGAGGGTACAGTGTTGTCCTGATAGAAACAGATGTGTGCGGTACCGTCCCTGTAGTCTCCTAGAACAGTTCTGTCCTGGAACAGCTCTGTTCTGCAGCAGATGGTGGAATATAAACAGTGACAGCATTAGCGTGCAAGAACCCCCGTGACAGATAGTAAGGCCTCTGTCCTGCTGCCATCGGTTCAATATCAGGGATATTGCTTCATAGTTACATGTGTAGTATTACGCCACTGATAGTTAATAAAGACAGCAGGACTCTGTCTCCTGCTCACACTGACAGTTGGTTCAGTCTGGTATATTTCCATTCATCATCTCCATGAAGCACAGCAAACTTATGTTACTCTCACCTTCCACATAATGTCACAGCCCACCTCAGTGTCCGACAAACATTCTGTCACAGTGCGGATGTTAGTCACTACAGTACTTCTCTTGTACTTACATCACTACATAATTACTCTGTCAAACTACACAGACTGACCAAGTGTTTAGAGATAAACGTCCAGAAACAAAGAAGAGTACTGAGAGCTTCTGGTTGCTCAGCACCTGGAGGTGAAGTGAGAGACTCTTATCTCACATTTAGAGTTTATGTAGAAGATGTTTAATGTAATAAATATATACAATACAGTGTAATATATGATATAATGAACAATACAGTGTGTAAATAAAATGTATTAATCTGAGAAAAAGATCATAAATACTAAATGAATTGACTATCCAGGTGATCAGGTGTGTCGTCATGGTAACTCAGCTCTCACTATTAACTCATCATGTTTACTGAAATTAAATACTGTGTGTTTGTTAACAGGAGACATACCTGGAGGTTCTCTTCTCTCCTCTGCGCTTCACAGCTTCAGCCATAGTGAAAGCTCTACAGGTGAGAGACTAGCTGCTGTAGTGAAAGCTCTACAGGTGAGAGACTAGCTGCTGTAGTGAAAGCTCTACAGGTGAGAGACTAGCTGCTGTAGTGAAAGCTCTACAGGTGAGAGACTAGCTGCTGTAGTGAAAGCTCTACAGGTGAGAGACTAGCTGCTGTAGTTAAAGCTCTACAGGTGAGAGACTACCTGCTGTAGTTAAAGCAGCTCTACAGGTGAGAGACTAGCTGCTGTAGTTAAAGCTCAGTCCTCAGTTCCTGAAGAGCTCAGCAGCACACACACACACACACAGTGAGTCACCTGGTGTGTACCTGTGTTTCAGATCTACCGCAGAGGCTCAGAGAGGATCACTGATGTGTCCTGGGAGACTCTGAAGAAGGAGGTGACGGTGGCTGTGGAGAGTGAGGTGTGTTCTCCACACAAACAGCTGTTTGGAGCTGGAGGCAGTGTCTGTATCAGCCAGCGATTCACTGATCTGTCCTCCTGTCTGTCTCTCCTTCTGTCTGCCCTGTCTCTCTTCCTGTCCGTCTCTGCGGTCTGTCTCTCCTCCTGTCTGACCTGTCTTTCTTTCTGTCTATCTCTCCTCCCCCTGCAGCTACAGAGCAGTGTGACAGAGTTTGAGTTTTCTCAGGAGGAGTACCGTCAGCTACAGGTGGAGTTCTGGTCCAAGTTCTACGCCTGCTGTCTTCAGTATCAGGAGGCTCTGTCCATGCCTCTGGGTCTGACTGTCAGCCAGCACACCAACATGGTCTGTCTCCTCAAGAAGGTAAATACACGGACCAAACTGACCAGGGATGGTCAGACAGACGACAGACACACACACAGACACGGACAGACAGGAGGACAGACACACACACACACACACACACACACACACACACACGGACAGACAGGAGGACACAGGGGCGGCTTTTCCTATGGGCAGTATGGGCAGCCGCCCAGGGCGGCATGAGTGCCCGCAAAAAAAATAAAAAATCTGAGTGGACAGTCGCCCACAGTATCCGGCTCTGTAGCAGCCGCTTCTGGGCTTATCTCTTCATCTCGGCGGATCTCCCCTGGTGCCGACCCGTACTGTATTGTTCATTTACACATCAAGTCAATATGTCATGTTGCCATTGTCATTGAGCGGTGAAGCAGCGGATTCAGAATCAGAATTCCTTTATTAGTCAAGCAAACAAAGAAATGTGTGCGTCACAGCAGCCAAAGGACAGTTCAATATAACAATGAGCAATAATAATAGAAAAAAATAAACAATATAATGGAAAGGTAAGAAATAGAATTGTATATACATAATATGTAGAAATATAAACAGTGGAATTATAGACAGTGTGGCAGTGTCTTGTTATTAATTATTATTATTTACTTTATTTTGAACATGTAAATAAAAGAAATGAGAAAAAAAAACAGAAAAGCATTTTCTAAACTTGATTCCTCCATTCCCATTCATCATCCCAATGTTTAGATATTATGGCATCATGATGCACACATTCTAATACCCAAATAATAATAATGCTGAAATTAAATAACATGTCCAAAAGGGTTAGGAAGAAGTGTAAAACTTATAATAATAAATATGAGTATGAACATTGCCCAGTTAGTGCAAACCAAAAAGAGAAACAAGTGCACAACTGAGGTAATTAGTGGGCTAAAGTCAATCACAGCACGGATTGCTTCCGGGGGGGGGTGTCATGCAAGCAAGGACCGCCACTGGGAGGACAGACAGACACACACACACAGACGCAGACAGACAGGGACACACACACACAGACAGATGGACTGATTTTATTCTTTAGCTTCATTAGCTGCTGATGCTAGCCAGTTCTTCAGCTCCTGGTTGTCTGTTGAGTTGATCAGAAGATCAAATCATATTTATTGATCGGTTCACAACAGATGTCCTCTCGGGACACTTTTCAATTGGACCAGGTCAGATTGTACATATGACCACGAGACATTGAGCGGTTTGTATTTCAGGGTTTTGTGTCGTTCCTGCTGCCGTGTTTTGCTGTGGATCACCTGTACCTGTCGTATGATGAGTACCTGTTCTCAGAGGAGGAGACGCCCCTCACTGAAGGTGAGCACACCTGAGGTCTACTCATGGAGAACCAGCAACAACAGCAGGGCTGCTGTAGAGACGCACTGTTATTCTATAATACTCACTGTACTGTGGTGACAGAAGTATAAGAGAAGTACTGTAGTGACAGAAGTATAAGAGAAGTACTGTAGTGACAGAAGTATAAGAAGTACTGTAGTGACAGAAGTATAAGAGAAGTACTGTAGTGACAGAAGTATAAGAGAAGTACTGTAGTGACAGAAGTATAAGAAGTACTGTAGTGACAGAAGTATAAGAGAAGTACTGTAGTGACAGAAGTATAAGAAGTACTGTAGTGACAGAAGTATAAGAGAAGTACTGTAGTGACAGAAGTATAAGAGAAGTGACTAACATCTGCACTGTGACAGAGTATGTCACACTGTTAACTGTGTAATGTTTGTCAGACACAGGTGAGGGGTAGGTGAGGTGGGCCGTGACATACATAGGTGTGTATACTGGGATGTATGTTGGGCCCTATGACAGAATCGCTGAATTGGCCGATTAAAACGGAATTTATTTTTAACGCAGAATTTGACATAATTTCACTGAAATGCTGTTTTTGCGTGGAAGAGGAACGTATGTGTGGGGAAAACTGCACAGAGGGAAGCAAATCTGGGTGGCACAACAAGCCCCCTCCACAGACTGAGCCCCTCCCCCTTCAAAACAATGTAAGCATGGCGAAGCTGCTGCCCACGGCTCTGTCTGACAGGTGGGAAACTTGGAGAGTAGCTCACAAGGACTAACTAGTCCTACAGCTTAAATAACTTGTTTAAGTTACTTTTGAAGAAGTTTAAAATGTTTGGCTGTTGTTTTATGACAGGTCAACTAAAGTTTCATTACTTGCTGCTCGTTTTTGATGCACATTAATGTACTGTACGGTACAGTGTTGAGGAAATGTGTTGTTTGTCACCTCAATAAATTTAAGTTAATTTCTATTTAATTTGTGTACATTTTAGTCATTTACATTAAAAAACACACTGTTTTTGGTTGAAAAATAAGAGTTAAAAGTAAAAAAACGGGATTCCCAAAAATTAAACCGGAAAAAACGGAATTTGGGAAAAAATAAAACGGATTTTATAGGGCCCTATGTATGCTGGGACGTATGTTGAGATGTATGCTGTGATGTATGTCGTGATGTATGTCTTCAGACCCTGAGGTGGGCCGTGATGTCCTGCAGCTGGTTCAGTGTCTGCGGCTTGTCAGTGATGCAGTTTCTGGAGAGATGGCGTATGAGATGGAGAAAGCTCTGGAACACCTTCAGTCACCTGAGAGGGCTGCTGAGCTCGTCCTGGAAAGCATGCTGTCCAATGACAAGTCAGTATCTCACATACATCACTTCCTGTGTACTGATGGCATGAAGCATAACTTCTGATCTAAGGCCAGCTAGTGAAGGTGGTTTACCTGTAATGCCTGTAATGTGTTAAATATTTAAACAGTCGTGTTTTATTTAACATGAGTGTGTGACGTTGTGTTTCCTGCAGCGATAACGTGATCGAGGACATCCAGAACAAACTGCAGGACATCCGGAACCCCATGGCAGCCATGATGGTCCTGCTGAGGGAAATGGACCTGGAGACGGACTCAGAGGTCGGAGGAGATGGACCTGTCACACCTGGTACGACATGACCAATCACAAGTCGCATATATTTACCATGCCCAGGTGAAGGTGTGTCCTCAGGTGTTGTTTGTCCCTGCTCTGTGTCCTGCAGGTCAGAGTCTGAACATTAGGATCAGCCTGTCTCAGCTGTACGGCAGCAGCTCAGCTGTGTCTGTCGTCTGTCAGGCCGTCTGTCACATGACCATGACCAGAGCTCTGTTCTGTAGAGACCTGCTGATCCTGCAGAAACTCTACCTGCGCTTCGGAGACAATGTACGTACACACACACACACACACACACACACACACACACACACACACACACACACACACACACACACACACACACAGTAGCCTGACCTCTGAACCTTTAAAGTGGAGCTGAATTATTTTAACATTCAGTTTGAGTGTTAATGATGTTTAATCACCTGATCAGTCAATGACACTGAAAAAGTGTGTGTGTGTGTCTGTCTCAGGTGTTTCTAGGTGGGGGGGCTCAGCTGCTGCAGCTCCAGCAGGACCTGATCCCTCGGAGCTCCCACCTCCTGTCCTCCTATTACCTCCTCAAACACATCAGCCAAAGCCTCGCCTCCTCCGTCCCCGTGGACATCATGTGAGTATACACTAATGTGTACAAGTACACACTTATTCACACCTACATGTGTATGAGTACACACTTATTCACACCTACAGTTTAGAAGTTGACCACATCAGAAAGGTTCACCCTTGTATAAAAGTAGAGATGTGAGACACGTGTGGTGACCTCTGACCTTTGACCTCTTGCAGAGATGCTAACCTGCAGCACCTCACAGTGTTGGAGCTGTCTGACACTCCGGCTCTCTCCACCAACAGATCAGGTCAGTGCCGCTGAACTCAAACATCTTTAATTAACTCATTTAAACTAATTTATTCAGCACCTGTCAACAACACAGCAACTCAATTTATCAGACAGAAAGACATAATTACAGCCTATGAAGAAATTATACAAGAGACGGTATAAGAGACCATATAGAGAGACGGTATAAGAAATTATACAAGAGACGGTATAAGAGACGATATAGAGAGACGCGTTTAGAGACGATAGAGAGACGGTATAGGAGACGATATAGAGAGATGGTATAGGAGACCATATAGAGAGACGGTATAGGAGACCATATAGAGAGACGGCATAGGAGACCATATAGAGAGACGATATAGAGAGACGGTATAGGAGACCATATAGAGAGACGGTATAGGAGACCATATAGAGAGACGGTATAGGAGACCATATAGAGAGACGGTATAGGAGACGATATAGGAGACGATATAGAGAGACGGTATAGGAGACGATATAAAAACGCATCAACAGGATTAAGGAGCTCATGTTGTTTCTGTGTCTCAGCAGTGTTGAGTCCTCAGACGGTGGTGGAGCTCTTCTATCAGACGGCCGCCCGGAGGATCATCATCTCTCACATTTACTCTCAGCAGCAGAGTAACTCTCTGCTCCACTGGAGTCACATGATCTCCAACGTGGTGAACCTTCTCGCTCAGCTGCTGTATCCTTCAGAAACATACTGAACAGCTGTAACGTCTGGGGACGGAATGTCATTAATTCTGCTGGCTTCCTGTCTTGACCTGTGGTTGTTGTTGAATCTTAACTGGTGTCTCCCAGTTGGCCCAGTAACCCTGGTTTCCAGTTCCCTGAGTGTCTGATGGCTAACTGTCAGTACACACAGCTGCAGGTGAGTTCACCTGTGAGCTTCTTCCTGGTCTCCACATGTCTGATGGTTCAGCTGCTGCTCCACTCTTCATCTCTGAGGTTTAGTCTCAGGCTGTAGAAGAATGAACTCTGCCTTCTACTGATGATGATGTCAGAGTATTCAAACTGTTAATGAGGGACACGTCGTTCTTCATGTTGTTGTCATGCTTCACCGTGATTGGTTCTGCTGTTTAATGATGAGACCAGTGATGTAATTGGCTGAGAGTGTATCTGCTGCTGTAACTTGCCAGGATGAGCATCTCACCTGTGTTTTCTGTGTGCAGGAGTACGTGAGGCTGATTGGTCCCTGGTGTCAGGTGAACATCGGCTCCTGTCGCTTCATGTTGGGTCAGTGTTATCTGGCCAACGGGGAGGGCCAGAAGGTGAGCGACAGCAAAGAGTGATGATGTTGGTTTGTGCCTGTACATCCTGGGGGCAGATCACGTGACCTGTGACTCGTAATCTTTCAGGCTCTGCAGTGTTTCCAGGAGGCAGCGACAGAGGTGGAGAAGGAGGAGTTCCTGATGAGACTGACGGGGAGCGAGGAGGAGGAGGTGGCTGCCTCCACCCCCAGACTGCAGTACTACAACAAGGTACGACAAGGGTACAGTACTACGACAAGGGTACAGTACTACGACAAGGGTACAGTACTACAGCGTGTGTGTGTGTGTTCAGGTGCTGCGGTTGTTGGAGGATGTCGGTCTACCTGAGCTGGTGATCCAGTTGGCCTCTCTAGCCATCACGGAGGCAGTCAGCGACGTCAACAGTCAGGTATACAGCTGCTTAGGAGCACGACTTGAGTTATTTTGATAATGATCTCACTGAGTTCAGACCCGTGCTGCAGTTTACTGTGTCATATATAAATATATAAATCTGGGGTTGTGTTCAGGCTGCTCTGTGGACTCGAATATTCAAACATCATCTGGACCTCGGACACAACAGTGAAGCTTATGAAGCGCTCACACAGAACCCAGACTGCAGCATGTAAGTCATGATGATAATAATAATGACTTTATTTGTTAGTGCTTCACATAAACAAAGTGCACAAGTCAAAACCCAGTGAGCGCACGCACACACGCACACGCACACACACACACACACACACACACACACACACACACACGATGCCAGCTCAAAAATGTAGCATGAGGCGAGAATTGAAGTCAAGTGAGGCAAAGCTGGGAGAATTAATGAGTACATATACACACATTTATATTTTAACATGGTAGAAAAGAGTAAAGACGTGTACTGATACTTTTCATGTTACAACTTTTCAAAGTAAAGATGGAAATATGAAAATCTTCTCAGAGCAACTAAAGACGGTTAACATGAATAAAACAGAGTTATACCATTGATTCTGGTTATCTGTATATAATATTACTTTGACCTGTATGTTACTTTGACCTGTATATTTACTGTATAATGTTACTTTGACCTGTATATTTACTGTATGTAATGTGTTCTCAGGCAGCTGGACTGTCTCCGTCAGCTGGTGGTGGTTCTGTGTGAACGCTCTCAGCTCCAGGATTTAGTCCAGTTCCCCTACGTCAACCTGCACGACGAGGTAATACCTTCTCCTGACCTATGACCCCTGACCTGCCTGAAGGTCACAAACAGAAGTGATTGGCTCTAAGAAGACAGAATAAGTTTTATGCTGATCACTAATCTCACCACCTGGTGCAGTAATGAACTGATTAAATTAGTAATGAAGCTGCTGTGACTGGCCACTAGATTTCTCTGTACGACTGGAGGACATTACTCAAAGAGCTCTGTTGTCTCCTCTGGTACTTTTCATCGAGCAGGAGAACTGTCTAAACTCTGAAAACATATTAATGAGGATGAAACATCTCACCTGAGGGTTGAAACACAATGAAAGAGTCCCAGTGAAGGTCGTCCTCACAGAGCTGTGGTGTTACTGTCCCGTCCTCTGAGGGATTAAAGACGGACATGTTGTCTCATCATCAGGTGGTCAGCATCATCGAGTCTCGAGCCCGAGGTTTGGACCTGCTGGCTCATAATTACTACGAGCTGCTGTACGCTTTCCACATCAACAGACACAACTACAGGAAAGGTACGACATTCACATCTGTCTGATGCTGAGACACATCTGTTTTTTCTATTAACATCTGTTACTGGAGCTAAACGTCTGTCTGTGTCAGTAATGTGATATAATTCAATATTCAGCACATCAGGACTTGTTCAGTCATGTATTTTAACAAACTACAACTATTAAAATTTCTGTTTAACAAAACAAAGTGTGTGTGTTTGTTTGTTTGTTTGTTTGTTCAGCGGGGACGGTCATGTTTGAGTTCGGGATGCGTCTCGGTCGGGAGGTCCGGACTCGTCTCGGCCTTCAGAAGCAGGTGAACTGTTACCTGGCTGCTCTCAACTGTCTCCGCCTCATCAGACCAGAGTACGCCTGGATCGTCCAGCCCGCCTCCGGAGCTGTGGTACTTATACTCATACACATATATACTTCTACACATACAAACATATACACATTTGTACTTATACACACACATATAGAATTCTACACATAAATACACACATACAGTAAAAGAACATGGAGCAGGATCTGTGTGTGGAGTTTGATTGTTTTCTTCTGACTCTGGTTGACGTGTGTTTGTGTTTGATGCAGTATGAACGTCCAGGAGCGTCTCCAAAGAGAAACTCTGATGGAGAGTTTTCTTCTGAACCAGGTGACTTCAACTGTCTTCAACAAAACTTTATTAACAGCCTCACTGTGGACAGTCAGTCATTACTCAGCATTACAGTGTTTTCAGTGCCAATAATAATTTGTTTTGTAGTTTTGTAATCAATGACAAAGAGGTTCAGAGTAAAACAGGAAGCATTAAAATAATAAGATTACCAGAAGATTAAAAGCGGTCATGTTCTGCTTTTGGGGTTTTTGCCTTTCCGTCGTTGTGTGGTCCACAGCAGAGGGACAGAAAACACTGCTGCTCTGCCTGAAACGCCTGGTTTGGAACTGAGCCTTTAATTCCTTTATTTAATTTATGTACGTCACTATGTAACAGGCATTATAGAAATACATATATATACATATATTTTAAAATATATCCACTCCAGTCAGTCAGCAGACTCAGTTGCTGCTGCTGCTGTAGCAGCATTATTTTTAGATCACACTACCTTGCTCAACATGACCCACCCTGCTCTGCCTCTGATTGGCTACATCCTGCTCATTAAGTAATGCACATGTGCAACTTTCATCAAAGATGGAACAGAGGCGAGATGTCTCACTCTGTAGCTAAAACGGAGTGTTCAAGACTAGGGCTGGTGCGACGCGTCAACGTAATCGATTATGTAAATACGTCGATTTATGTATAGTGGAGGACACGGTAAACATGTTACTAGTTACTACTAGTACTACTACTAGTTACTTTTTGTCCCCACCCAAACATAATATATCAGGATTACACAGATTACCAGTTAAGACTGGACTGTTTCTTGTTGGGGAATAATGCCCTGCAGTGACTTCGTCATATTTGATGATGATTGAATAAAATATTGAAATATAAATTACAAGTTTTAAAATGTTATTTTGGGTAAATTTATTATATTAATTGAGTAATAAAAAAAATAGATTCATTGAAAAAATCATTAATAGATCAGTTGATAAATAAATAACCGTTAGGTGCAGACCTATTCAAAACACAGGATGCAGAAATGCACCATATGAGAAAAATAATGTTTATTTATTAGTATGTAAACCTGTTCTACAAGGACTCATGCATAAAAGTATGAACTGGAAAATTAGCATAACACGACCTCTTTAAAAGTAGAAGACAAAAACCAAGGACAGAAGCAGTCGAAGGACAGACTCAACTAAAGTCATAAAGTTCAGCTGTTCAGGAGTCACACTGTCCTCTGGACCTTCACTGTGCTGGACAGCAGACAGGAAGTCTTCAGTATATGTGGTTTATTGTGGGGACGCTGAATACTATGTTTCAAATAAAGACAGATGTTTGTGAATGTTGACCTCATCAGGTGACACACACACACACACTTGACACGTGTCATGTAGATTCTGATGATTAGATGAAAATGTGTTGATATACGAGTACATGTCGATGTGATCACATGATGTCATCAAGCTAAAAACTTTGATCTCCTGCAGTCAAACGTCAGGTCGACATCCTGGAACTCAAGGACCTGGAGAAAGAGTATATCCTGTCCCGCAGCCGTCTCACCCTCGCACAGCACCACCCGCCGTCTGCTGCCATTGCTGGTACACTTGTTTACCTCTAACACCTGGAATACCTGTTCACATTCAGCATCTCCAGCTGTCTCTCTGTGTCTCACCTGTCTGTGTCTCACCTGTAGGCAGTGCGTCAGCAGTGGAGATGGTGTCCCTGTTGGTCCAAACTGGACTCTTTGACTCGGCTCTGTCCGTCTGTCAAACCTTCAGACTGAACCTGACGTCCGTCTTTGAGGGTTTGACCTTCAAGTGAGTTTTTAACTAGGGATGCACCGATCCACATTTTTTCACTTCCGATCCGATCCCGATACCTGAATTTGGATATCTACCGATACTATTCCGATACCAGAGCTCTGTTTGCTTTAATATTATTATTATCATTATTGTTGATTTTATATGAGGAATAATAAATAAACTGAAATAAACTCCTCTCTACAGGCAAGTATTTGATTATAAACAGTCAGCAGGTACATGTTTAGATTAACAGGTGGACACTGGGGGAAACACCTTGAAAAAAACACACGTCATCATCATGACGTGTACCGTCAAGCTTCCTTTGGAGCCATGGCGCCGGCTTTCTGTGTGAATTATACTCTGGTTCGTCTTTTACGCTGGAGCTGCTCAGCTCTGTGTGAACAACCAACGGCGGAGAATTGGCGAACTGCCGCTGCGGCGATAATGCGGCCTCTGTGTGAAAAGGGCTGGTCTTTTGCTTTCCACACGTTGTCTGCTGGGAGTTTACTTTGCTTTCGTCTTTCTGCTCGCTGGCTTCCTCGTGCTTTCACATGGTGCTTTTTTAAATGTTTCATTGTGTTAGTGGTGTTGTACGTCGCGAGGGAGCTTCCGCCTCTCTGAATAACGGCTTTGCAAACATTGCATTTTGCAGTTGGCTAGCCACAGCTGCTCAATGCTAGCCAGCGGACCCGGTACCGATACTGGATCGGATCGGCCCATCCCTATTTTTAACTTTATTCATTTCTCAGATGTTAACAGTTAGTCACATGATCACGTGACTTCAACATGGCTGCACTTTAGAAATACCAATGTTTTTCTGTATATTTTTATTTGGGAACAGATTTTCTGTTTTCTTCAGAATCCTGTGAATCTTTGTTCATGTTTTAGACCTGATGTGTAAATAAAAGCCCCATACGGTGTTCAGTCTGATGGTGTTCTCAGTCTGATGGTGTTCTCAGTCTGATGGTGTTCAGTCTGATGGTGTTCAGTCTGATGGTGTTCTCAGTCTGATGGTGTTCTCAGTCTGATGGTGTTCAGTCTAATGGTGTTCTCAGTCTAATGGTGTTCTCAGTCTGATGGTGTTCAGTCTGATGGTGTTCTCAGTCTGATGGTGTTCTCAGTCTAATGGTGTTCTCAGTCTGATGGTGTTCAGTCTGATGGTGTTCTCAGTCTGATGGTGTTCTCAGTCTGATGGTGTTCAGTCTGATGGTGTTCAGTCTAATGGTGTTCTCAGTCTAATGGTGTTCTCAGTCTAATGGTGTTCTCAGTCTGATGGTGTTCACTCTGATGGTGTTCACTCTGATGGTGTTCACTCTGATGGTGTTCTCAGTCTGATGGTGTTCTCAGTCTGATGGTGTTCAGTCTGATGGTGTTCTCAGTCTGATGGTGTTCTCAGTCTGATGGTGTTCTCAGTCTGATGGTGTTCACAGTCTGATGGTGTTCACAGTCTGATGGTGTTCTCGGTCTGATGGTGTTCTCGGTCTGATGGTGGTCTCAGTCTGATGGTGGTCACAGTCTGATGGTGTATGGTGTTCTCGGTCTGATGGTGTTCTCGGTCTGATGGTGTTCTCAGTCTGATGGTGTTCTCAGTCTGATGGTGTTCTGTCTGATGGTGGTCTCAGTCTGATGGTGGTCACAGTCTGATGGTGGTCACAGTCTGATGGTGGTCACAGTCTGATGGTGTTCAGTCTGATGGTGTTCACAGTCTGATGGTGTTCAGTCTGATGGTGACTGTCCTCCTGTCTGTCTTCCAGACTGTCTGGTTTGCTGTTGTGTTGTAGTTACTGTCTCACGGTGACGATCAGTCCTCCTGACGGCGTCAGACAGTGTCCTCTGTTTACTGATGGTGACTATGTGGTGATGTCATGTGGTGATGTCACGTAGAGTGAAGAACGTGTGTGTGTGTTGGATGTTTGGTGGGTCAGGATCTCATCACATTATAACAGTCAGCTGAGACGTGTTACGATTAACAGGTGGACACACAGACGTCATCATGACGTGTACCGCCACGCCTCTTTTGGATCCACGGCACCGGCGTGCTGTATGAACTGACACACTGGAGCTGCTTGGTTCTGTGTGAACAGAAACATCCATGTTCAAACTTTTATTAGTGTTGAAACATGAAGTGTTGTTGTTGTTTATTGTTATGAGCTGATGTAAACATCACAAGGACGTGATGACTCATCATTCGTTCTTCTTCAGGTGCGTTAAGCTTCAGTTCGGGGGGGAGGAGTCTCAGAACGACGCCTGGAGCTGGTTGGCTGCTAATCAGCTGTCATCAGTCGTCAACACCAAAGAGTCCAGGTTTGACTTTATTCATCTAAACTTTATCAACGTGAAAGAGTCC
Organism: Pagrus pagrus; assembly: GCF_965226575.1. Classification (NCBI taxonomy): domain Eukaryota; kingdom Metazoa; phylum Chordata; class Actinopteri; order Spariformes; family Sparidae; genus Pagrus; species Pagrus pagrus. The sequence continues at coordinate 195,395 of NC_140194.1, forward strand.
GACCATTAAAAGTCATTCTTCTTCTTCTTGTGTTCAGTGCGACAGACGAGGCGTGGCGGCTGCTCGCCTCTTACCTGGACAGGTACTCCTCCTCTAACGCTCAGTACCACCGCTGTGTCATCAACAAGCTGCTGTCACATGGCGTCCCGCTGCCTGATTGGCTGGTCAAGTCTTACAAGGTGAGCAATTGGCCAATAGAGAGGAGAGACGGTTGATGATGATGTCATTAGTATTCAGACCGATCCTGGTTATTTTTCCCATGATGCACTGCTGTGTATTTCAGGCCGTGGACGCTGCATCTCTGCTACGTCTCTTCCTGAACTTTGACCTGCTGGACGCTGCAGCTGAGCTGGTGCTGGAGTACGTGGACGCTCTGCTGGGGAGAGGACACCAGTACTTTGGAATAGAGGTACTTCAAATACTATCAGCACTCAAGTACACTGAGTGTGTATTTATACACAAGAACGTTTATGATGTTCATCCAGATAATCTCCACAGATGAACACAAATTAAATGTGTAGCAGTAAAAAGCTAATGCTAGGCTACAAACAGATGACATCACGGTCACATGACTTCAACGTCTCCACCACTGAGCGTCTTACTGCACAATTACTATCCAGGTTTTCTATAAACTGATCAATGTACAAGTTGTAAAGTCAGAGTGAGAATAGTGTGTAACTAAAGTGGGCCTGCAAAGACGGACTAGTGAGGAGACGAGTCTCCGTGTTCGCTGTGAGGACGGTTAATGTCCCCGACAACCTCTGTAGTCTCATTCAGACACTTGTTAGCAACCGCTAACCGTTTTTAACACATGAAGAGCTTTATAATTAAACTGTGGACATTTAATGATGAGTTTATGTTGGAGAACAAAACATGTAAATATCTCCAGCCTGTGTAACAACACACCTTATTTCACACATTTAACTTAAGGCCATATTCACACGGCAGCCATTTTCCTCTAACACCGCAGTGAGAGAATCTGATGAATCGTCATCATTTCACCAGCTGCTGTGAAGGAACATCAGGTCATTTTTAAACATGAAAAAAAATTTGATGTCTGTTAGCTAACATTAGCTAATGTTAGCATTTGACCTCCTCCTAGCTTACATCAGTTTGTTCACATCGTGTTTCACTTCCAGCTTTAAATAAATGTTTAAAGATGTGTGTTGATATTTCAGTCATGTTAGCTCAGAAGTGATGGAATGCTAACATTCGCTAACAGTAAAGAGTAAATATGTTGATTTATTTTGAAATATGAAATATCCATCATCCATCATCTTTAAAGTAAACGATTCTCGTTGTTTAAATTTTAACACAGCAGAACGACCTTCAATCCTCTGAGCGTGATGTCAGAGGAACATGGCGTCCTGTGCTCATTAAGATGAGAGTAGAAACAGGAAGTGACCTTGGATCAGTTCATCTGCTGCTCCGATGACCAGACTGATGTTGTCGTATTTATTTTCATGTGCTTTGAACGCACCACCACTCCACCTGTACTCTGACACTGAAGATAATGTGTTCTGCTGCTGAGGGCGAGCGTCGGCTCTGCACGTCCTCAGATATTAACACTACACATGAACAGTAGGGGCAGTGTAGGACCAGTACAGGGATGTGACAGGTCAGAGGTCAGTGAACACATCGGCAGCAGGAGCTAACATGTGCCACCTAGTGGCATCCTGCAGTATCACATGTTGTATACAGGCGAGTATGAAACAATATGTTCACGATGCAGCCGGTCGTCTACGTGAACGATCAACAGTGAGTCTATCTCCAGCCTAACTGTGTGTGTGTGTGTGTGTGTGTGTGTGTGTGTGTGTGTGTGTGTGTGTGTGTGTGGCAGAGGCCTCTGTCTGCGACGTCGTCTTCAGTCTGGCTGCCGTACACATCCATCGATCAGCTGCTTCAGGCTCTGAACGAGACTCAGACCAACAGCAGTGTGAGTCATCACTTCCTGTTTGTCCCACTACATCACTTCCTGTTGATGTGTGACTGTTTTACTGTGTCAGGTGATGAATATAAAAGTCACCTGTGGGAATCGAACCTGTGACTGTTTTAATGAATCCTCATCTTTTTTCAGATTTACAATAAAGTTCGAGACAAACTGGACGATTATCACAAACTGGTGGAGCAGACGACCAAACGGAGACTCGTCGCTCGATAAGAAGGCGACTCATCAGGTCACCTGCCCACTCCGACCAATCATAGGCTGTCAGCTGATGCAGGAACAGACGGGAAACAAAATATGAATATTTTTGTAGCGTCAGTTTGTGGATTAAACATGTTGTAAATATTGAGTGTTGTGCTGAAGATGTGAAACGACGTCTGTTTAGTTTTTATAAGAATCGTCTCTTTTGTACTCGTCCTGTTTGTGATGAAATTAAAGTTTTCTTTCAGCTCAGTGTGTCATCAGTGTTTAGTCTCTTGTGATCAGATCTGTGAGAGCTCTGCCCTCTGGTGGTCACCTGTTGTAGTGGTCACGTGACACAGCCAGGTGTCAGAGATGGTAATCAGGATGTCCTTCAGTGATGTGACCACCTGTCTGAACTTTTCCAGTTCGTCTTCAGAAGCAGCCTGTGAGTTTCTTCACACTTTGTGATTATGATGTTGATTATGAAGTCACGTGTTTTGGTGTGTTACATTTAAATAGTTTATTTACGCGCTAATGCTAAGATAGCTATGAGTAGCTGCAGCATTTCCTCTTCTGTTAGCTTCTTGTTAGCTTCCCTGCTGCAGAACTTGATGAACCCATATTTCCAAATGATGCTCAGTGAGCAGAATCAGCTGACTGATATGTTGATTATAATTCAGTAGATGTCTTTTTTAATCACTTTGTCAACATTTAAACAGCGTCTGTCAGTATTATTTCAGATTTACAACAAATACTTTAATGAGACGACAGCAGCACTAAACTTTCCTCTTGTGAGGATTAAAAGTGATTAAAAACATTTAGCTTTTGATTAAAATATAATTTCAGGGGATGAAATACAGTTTACCTTCTAATATTAAAACCGTTACTGATTAATTAAAGATTTAATGTTAAAATAAAGTCTCACTGGAGTTAATATATTCATTACTTCATCCTCTGACCTGTCAATCAAACAGCACCATCAGTGACATCTGGGCTCGATTATCTTCGTCTGGTCGATCCCTCTGACGTCATGAGCAAGCGCCACCCTGGAGGTTTGTTTAGTTTTGTTTCATCACCAGTGATGGGTAACGTTTCATTAGAAGTAACTCATTACGTTTCAAACTTACTGCCATTAAAAAGTAACGTTAGTTATCTAGTGAGAGAAGAAACGCGTTCGATTACTTCAGAAACCTTTGTGACGTGTGCAGACGCCTGTAGCAGCTGCACGTGAGCAGGCGGTAACTGATGACTGACTGTAACGTTTACAGTCGTTACTGACTGTAACGTTTACAGTCAGTCAGTGAGCTGAGACTCATGTTTCATCATGTAAATAATGAATATTCACACGATCACTCTGCTGGTGTGTGACAGCTGAGCTTCAGTGTCACGTGACCCAGTGAGTCCATATCAACACCAGAGTGTATCAGTACACAGTCACATGGACAGAACCTCTGTATTGGATCTTACTGTTTCTTCTATTTTGACATGGAAGAAAATATTCTCATAAAAAGAAGAAGCAGCAAAATGTGTCTTATTTGTCCCATTTTTTAATACGGTTCAGTGTCGGTTCAGAGTCAGTTCAGTATTGGTTCAGTGTCGGTTCAGTGTCGGTTCAGAGTCGGTTCAGAGTTGGTTCAGTATTGGTTCAGTGTCGGTTCAGTGTCGGTTCAGAGTCAGTTCAGTATTGGTTCAGTGTCGGTTCAGTGTCGGTTCAGAGTTGGTTCAGTGTCGGTTCAGAGTTGGTTCAGTGTCGGTTCAGAGTCGGTTCAGTGTCGGTTCAGAGTTGGTTCAGTGTTGGTTCAGAGTCGGTTCAGTGTTGGTTCAGAGTCACTGGGTCACATGACATTGAAGTTATTTGGAAAAAAAAAGCAGAAGCCCTCATTAAAATATTTTTAACACATTAACTAATAACAATATATAATTAAAGCTGCAAGCAGCGATGAACGGGCCCTCGCAGTCCACGCGCGTCGGGGCGTGCTGCTGTCGCTACGTGCTGCTGTCGGGGCGTGCTGCTGTTGCTACATGCTGCTGTCACGGCGTGCTGCTGTCGCGGCGTGCTGCTGTTGCTACATGCTGCTGTCGCGGCGTGCTGCTGTCGCTACATGCTGCTGTCGGGGCGTGCTGCTGTCGCTACATGCTGCTGTCGGGGCGTGCTGCTGTCGCTACATGCTGCTGTCGCGGCGTGCTGCTGTCGCTACATGCTGCTGTCGGGGCGTGCTGCTGTCGCTACATGCTGCTGTCACGGCGTGCTGCTGTCGCTACGTGCTGCTGTCGCGGCGTGCTGCTGTCGCTACATGCTGCTGTCGGGGCCTGCTCATGCAACAACTTCCATTGAGGAATCAAAAGTGAAGGCAGTCAAGCTGTGTTTCGTCATTTAGCAATAAAAGCGCCCCCTATTGGTCGATTTGCACCATCCGGTAAGTGTTAATGCATTTGGTCAAGATATGGAAGACTGTCTGTTTGCGGCTGTAGTTCAGGAGGTAGAGCGGGTCGTCTAGTAATCGGAAGGTGACTGGTTCGAGTCCCGGCTCCCCTCAGTTACATGTCGAAGTGTCCTTGGGCAAGATACTGAACCCCAAAATGCTCCTGATGAGCAGTTGGCGCCTTGCATGGCAGCCTCCAGCATCAGTGTGTGAATGTGTGTGAATGGGTGAATGTGCCAAGTATTGTAAAGCGCTTTGAGCTGTCAGTAGACTGGAAAAGCGCTATAGAAATGCAAGACCATTTACCATTTACCACAATTAGCAGGAAATTGTTGTTTTATATTTTGGGCGTTCTTTGGACTATCACAATTCTTTTAATACGTTTTTGTCAGGAGGGTCCACAGATGCTGTGTGCAAAGTTTGGTGCAAATCGGAGAAATTGGGTGGGAGGAGTTTGAAAAAGTAGGTTTGAGACATTCCAGAACAGTGTAGTCACATGATCCCAACATGATTTTGAGTCAATTGATCACATGACCTGGGAGCTATTGAGCTAAAATGCTAATATTTGCATATAAAAATTAATAAAAAATATGAACGGATGTAAAATGTAAAAACAAGAGGTGTATCTCATGCAGCCAGTGTAGTTACATGATCCCACACTGATTTTGAGTCAATTGATCACATGACCTGGAAGCTATTGAGCTAACATGATAATATTTGCATATAAAAATTAATAAAAAATAATAAAAAATATTTAGAGATGTAAAATGTAAAAACAAGAGGTGTATCTCATGCAGCCAGTGTAATTACATGATCCCAACATGATTTTCGGTCAATTGATCACGTGACCTGGAAGCTATTGAGCTAAAATGCTAATATTTGCATATAAAAATTAATAAAAAATTAATAAAAAATATTTAGATGTAAAATGTAAAAACAAGAGGTGTATCTCATGCAGCCAGTGTAGTCACATGATCCCAACATGATTTTCGGTCAATTGATCACGTGACCTGGAAGCTATTGAGCTAAAATGCTAATATTTGCATATAAAAATTAATAAAAAATATGAACGGATGTAAAATGTAAAAACAAGAGGTGTATCTCATGCAGCCAGTGTAGTTACATGATCCCACACTGATTTTGAGTCAATTGATCACATGACCTGGGAGCTATTGAGCTAAAATGCTAATATTTGCATATAAAAATTAATAAAAAATATGAACGGATGTAAAATGTAAAAACAAGAGGTGTATCTCATGCAGCCAGTGTAGTTACATGATCCCAACATGATTTTCGGTCAATTGATCACGTGACCTGGAAGCTATTGAGCTAAAATGATAATATTTGCATATAAAAATTAATAAAAAATATTTAGAGATGTAAAATGTAAAAAACAAGAGGTGTATCTCATGCAGCCAGTGTAGTCACATGATCCCAACATGATTTTGAGTCAATTGATCACATGACCTGGAAGCTATTGAGCTAAAATGCTAATATTTGCATATTAAAATTAATAAAAAAATGTATAAAAAATATTTAGAGATGTAAAATGTAAAAACAAGAGGTGTATCTCATGCAGCCAGTGTAGTTACATGATCCCACACTGATTTTGAGTCAATTGGTCACATGACCTGGAAGCTATTGAGCTAAAATGCTAATATTTGCATATAAAAATTAATAAAAAATATTTAGAGATGTAAAATGTAAAAACAAGAGGTGTATCTCATGCAGCCAGTGTAGCTACATGATCCAACACTGATTTTGAGTCAATTGATCACATGACCTGGGAGCTATTGAGCTAAAATGCTAATATTTGCATATAAAAATTAATAAAAAATATGAACGGATGTAAAATGTAAAAACAAGAGATGTATCTCATGCAGCCAGTGTAGTTACATGATCCCACACTGATTTTGAGTCAATTGATCACATGACCTGGAAGCTATTGAGCTAAAATGCTAATATTTGCATATAAAAATTAATAAAAAATATGAACGGATGTAAAATGTAAAAACAAGAGGTGTATCTCATGCAGCCAGTGTAGTTACATGATCCCACACTGATTTTGAGTCAATTGATCACATGACCTGGAAGCTATTGAGCTAAAATGCTAATATTTGCATATAAAAATTAATAAAAAATAATAAAAAATATTTAGAGATGTAAAATGTAAAAACAAGAGGTGTATCTCATGCAGCCAGTGTAGTTACATGATCCCAACATGATTTTCGGTCAATTGATCACGTGACCTGGAAGCTATTGAGCTAAAATGCTAATATTTGCATATAAAAATTAATAAAAAATTAATAAAAAATATTTAGATGTAAAATGTAAAAACAAGAGGTGTATCTCATGCAGCCAGTGTAGTCACATGATCCCAACATGATTTTCGGTCAATTGATCACGTGACCTGGAAGCTATTGAGCTAAAATGCTAATATTTGCATATAAAAATTAATAAAAAATATGAACGGATGTAAAATGTAAAAACAAGAGGTGTATCTCATGCAGCCAGTGTAGTTACATGATCCCACACTGATTTTGAGTCAATTGATCACATGACCTGGGAGCTATTGAGCTAAAATGCTAATATTTGCATATAAAAATTAATAAAAAATATGAACGGATGTAAAATGTAAAAACAAGAGGTGTATCTCATGCAGCCAGTGTAGTTACATGATCCCAACATGATTTTCGGTCAATTGATCACGTGACCTGGAAGCTATTGAGCTAAAATGATAATATTTGCATATAAAAATTAATAAAAATTAATAAAAAATATTTAGAGATGTAAAATGTAAAAAACAAGAGGTGTATCTCATGCAGCCAGTGTAGTCACATGATCCCAACATGATTTTGAGTCAATTGATCACATGACCTGGAAGCTATTGAGCTAAAATGCTAATATTTGCATATAAAAATTTAAAAAAATTAATAAAAAATATTTAGAGATGTAAAATGTAAAAAACAAGAGGTGTATCTCATGCAGCCAGTGTAGTTACATGATCCCACACTGATTTTGAGTCAATTGGTCACATGACCTGGAAGCTATTGAGCTAAAATGCTGATATTTACATATAAAAATTAATTAAAAATATTTAGAGATGTAAAATGTAAAAACAAGAGGTGTATCTCATGCAGCCAGTGTAGTCACATGATCCCAACATGATTTTCGGTCAATTGATCACGTGACCTGGAAGCTATTGAGCTAAAATGCTAATATTTGCATATAAAAATTAATAAAAAATATGAACGGATGTAAAATGTAAAAACAAGAGGTGTATCTCATGCAGCCAGTGTAGTCACATGATCCCAACATGATTTTCGGTCAATTGATCACATGACCTGGGAGCTATTGAGCTAAAATGCTAATATTTACAGGGTTCATTCTTGAGCGCACGCATGACAAAATGTCACCTGTGTGTACTAAGTAGGGGTGGGGAAAAAATAGATTCACATAAGAATTGCGATTCTAATCATCCACGATTCTGAATCGATTCATAAACTTCAAAAATCGATTTAAAAAAAACAATAAAATATATATTTTTTTCTATTTTGAAAAATCACACAAAACACCAATTTGTGTTATTTGTGTACAGTTTATTTTTGTAACTTCTGGGAGAAAAGGCAGCTGGCCTAAGCTTTTATTTAGGCAATTTTATTTATGCAAGTTATTTCTTGTACAGTAAGTTTTTATTTGTTTAGCATGAATAAATGTTGCCTTTTTTTAATGTTTGCCTTTGTGTGATTACATCATTAGAATCAGTTTGTTTAAAAATCACATTATCTTAAACAAACTGTATTGTTTTGATGCCATAATTTGCCTTAACACACTATGCACTGTATCAATTTTTTTAATCGAGAATCGATTCTGAATCGAATCGGAATTGAATCGCATCGTGAGACACCCAAAGATTCACACCCCTAGTACTACGTCTTGTTACCTGCATGTACAAGGTTTTGTCACCTGTGCGTATGAGGTGTTACCTGTGCGTATGAGGCGTTACCTGTGCGTATGAGGCGTTACCTGTGCGTATGAGGCGTTACCTGTGCGTATGAGGCGTTACCTGTGCGTACCAGATAAGGAGTCTCGTCTCAGTCAGTACAAATAAAAACAGAACAGACATTTATTGTGCAGCCAGAATCTACTGTACATTTTCAGAAACATATCGTGTAATGTGTACCGTGTGTACCACCGTGGTAACCATGGTTACCAGTTGGCGTTTGTCCGTAGATACTGACTTACAGCAGCATGTAGTGAATCATATAAAAGGCTAAATGGAATGCTTTGTTCAGTAATACTGATTTGTACCATATAAGGAGGAATGCAGTCATCAGTGAGTCATCATCAGAGGTATTACATCACCAGAGGTTCATAGCGACGGTCTACCTGCACAGGTGACCTCACAGGAAGTCATTAACTCATGTAAGACTCGGAGTCTGTCACTGCGTCTCCGTGGGAATATAAAGAAGCTCGTGCGAGCGCCGGCGATATAACAGGAAGTCAAGGTGCGGGGTCACACAGTGCTTTTGGTGGGCAGCTCCGTGCTGTTGTGTCGCGTCTTGCGTGACGTGCCGTCGTCTCGCGGCCGGGCTTTCTGTAGGTTGGACATGGCGGCGGTGCGCTCAATGTCGATGAGGGCGTAGAGCTCTGTGCGGCGTGTGGGGGTGGTGGGGGGTAGGGGGGAGGTGGGGGTGCGGGGCGTGTGGGGGTTGCTGCCGTCTGAGGCGCCCTTGTTCCCGCCGCTGCTGTCCATCTCCACCTCAATGTAGTTGAGGGTTTTGGGCGGCTCTGCGTGGCCTGACGGTGGCGGCCGGCGGAAGTCAAAGTTGAAGATGGTGGGTCCGTCAGCACGGCGGCGGGCCGTGTCGGGCCGGTGGGCGCTGAGCGGTGCCGTCACGTTCTCTGTGTTGACGTAGTTGTGTGAGGACTCGAGGGCAGCGGATAGAGGGTGGGAGTAGGAGTGGTGCAGCAGGCTGTGGTGAGCGTGGTGGTTGTAGCCGTTGAGTGATGGCGTCTTCAGCCCGCCACAGCCGTTCTCCTCATCCTCCGAGCTCGGCTTCCTCGCCTCCCACACCGGTGGTAGTGCCGGCAGGTTCTCGTAGTCCAGCAGGGCGGTGCGCCGCTGGGCTGAGTTGTTGACATTCTGCAGGTCGGGGGTGAGGGGGGGCGGGCGGTGGCGGCGAGGAGCTGTGGAGGGATTGGAGGAGGAGCCATTGGAGAGCGGGGGGGGCGGCTCGGGTTCGACAGGGGCCTCGCTGTGGCCGTTAGTCTCTCGGGGCTCCTCGGACTCCTTCGCCTCCTGCTGCCTCCTCTCTTTCTCCATCAGCTGCCTCTGAACGGGGGTGGGGCCCAGCACGAAGCGAACGCCCTGCGGCTCCAGCAGCACCTGAGGCTCCGGCTGCGTGGGCGTGGCCGGAGGCTCGGTGCGGACCCTAGGAGGCGGCGGGGGGGTGGGAGGACACTGAGACTGAGGAGATGAGGGGCTCTCCAGAGGGGTGGTGATGGTCAGAGGGCTGGGCTGCTCCTCCAGGAGCCCCGTGGTGTTCACATAGGTGTGCACCTGCACAGGTGACAGCACACACACATTACATCATCATGACACCACACAGCAGCTCTTTCAGAGTCACACCCCTTCAGCTGGACACATGTTTGAACTGTGTCATCAATCACATGATGTTTGTCAGTTTGTTGTGTTAAAGTCAAACCTCATGTAGTTTTGTGTCACAGCGCTCAGTGAACTACATCGTCTCATCAGCGCCAGAACCAACACCAACACGGAGCCAACTGGGCTCAGAAAAGCTCGTAAACAAGATGAACATCACAATAAATCTGCTCATAGTGACAACTGCAGTTCTGGTTCAGTTCCGTGAGCTGTTGATCTACAGGAGCAGCTCTACATGTTTCAGTCAGGAGACGACGTCACTAACGACGCCGTCAGCTGTGTCGTCTTTATAATGACGTCACAGTCCAATGACAAACTGACAAACATCATCTGTGTGATTCATGACACAGTTCAACAGGATCAATACATCGCCTCATCACTACCAGACTAAGCTCTGATCATGAGGGGAACAGGAAGGGGCGGGCTTCAGCTTCATTTACATTCACAGACTAAACATTTATTGACCTCCGTAAAATCAGAATCAGGTCTTTAATCATCGAGATGTTTCTTACGGTTTCCTGTCGCATTGCTTTGATGTTTGTCCTTTATTTTGAAAATCTACAGTTGGTCCAGATTTGCATTTCCTGTTGTTTGGAGGTGGTCATAATAAATGTGACTGTACTGAATCAGCCCCCTGCTGGACATCAGACAGAACGCAGCAGCTGAAGTTCTGTTCGGTTCCTCAACGTTTTACCTTTTATTAAATAACTTGATACTGATAATGACCGACTTAAAAATTAAACTAACGCACACAAAATGTCACGTTCCATAATCTCTTTTTTTAAAACTGTATTAGAATCAAAACTGAACGAAATTCAAACGATGATGACTTCCTGTGTGACATCACTACTGATCTGTATTAGAACAGGAAGTGTGGACTCACCGCGTCGTCGGCCACCAGCAGGGGGTGAGTGGACTCCTCTCCCACCGAGGGCAGACGGGTGCTGGCCACGGACGGGTGACGTGTGGAGGGGTGAGACGGGGCCTCACCCACAGACGGGATCCTGGTCACACCGTTAGGAACGGTGGGCACCGAGTACCCCAGAGCTACACACACACACACACACACACACGTTCATAACAGATTCATGAAGTCATCTTCAGTTCATGTGTTCATGATTTTAAATCGTACATCAGTTCGAGACGTCGTCCAGCAGCTTTTTATTTCTCTCACGTCAGAAGCAGATCTCGTCTCGCTCCCGTCCTACAGCAACTGTGAGAGGACACACTACCTCCTCACAGAAAGGTGTTCAGTCACCTCTGCAAAGTCAACTAACCCCAGTTGACTTTGTTGTTGGTGAAATAAGTCTCTGCTGTTAAATTGTAAATTAATCATTTACATCTGACCGTGTGACTTCATACCATGTAGCATCTTTTTAAAACAATGATCTGTTGATCCTCTCTAATCCAGACTCTGCAGCAGGGGCATTCAACTAAAAGTCAAATAAGTCATTAACATTTAATTATACAGATATATAATACTGTAGGTATGTATTGTCTTCTCTCTTAAATGTAAAGAAGGGCTGCATTTAAAAATAAATTAGTGAAAATAAATAGCTTTTTAAAAATTGTACATCTTAAAATAAAGTACTTAATTTTTGAAAAATAAAATGAAGTGTAGCAGCAGCTTGAGTTTCCCTTTTCCTTGTAAATGTTTGACATCTTAACAACTGAACAGTTCTCTCACTGAACAATTGTCCTGCAAGGATTTTGAATCTGGGCTGCAATGATGTCGGGGCCATTCGCATACACATATGCAGGTGTTCATTGGTGAACCTGGAACAATATTTCATTTTAATTATGTTCATTGTGGAGAAAGCTCGCAGCTGTATGTGGAGCCAAACATTGTCAAGATGTACAGGGCTAGTTTCCTCAGACCTGGGAAAGCTGTCTCAGAGACCCTTTGGAGCCAGAAAGTGGCGGGGTCAGTTCTTCTAAACTGCTCTTTCAGGGCAACATCTGCTTGGAGATCAATCAGTTGCATCTGGAGAGGCCCAGCATTTGCCCACTTGAAGTGCTGTGTGACTTCCTTTGAGAACCCACTGACATCTGTGATGAGAAATGGGTTCTGAATGAACATGGTGAGCTGCTGTCCGAAGCTGTCAAAACGTTTGCGGAAGTTCACAATCAGCTTATCACCAAAGTCAACAAAAGAAGACACATCTCTGTCCCTGAAAGCTCCGTTTCTCTTCTCAGAGAGCGCCATGTTTTGTTATTTTGTTTTCTCTCCCCGTACCGCTCACTCGTCTTTCCGTCTGTCACTCGCTTCTCAACTCTTTCATCTGACTGTATTCAGAGTCGCAATGTTTACCGCCTGGAATGCACAGATTTGATTGGCTGAGTAGCATCACGTGGGATGGCTTAACTTGCATGCAATTGGTCAGTTGATTTTCTGAGCCGCTAAACCAGTACCGTAAAGTCTAGAAAAGCTGCGCCGGTCAAAATAGAAGCGCCCCGTCAAAATGTAAACTACTTAAATAATTTATTGACTATAGGTCCAGATAGGATGGTGTCTGGGTCCGGACTCGGACCGCGGTCCGCCTGTTAGTGACCTATGCTCTACAGTCTCGTGGGGTATTCAGTCAAACGATCACGTCTCATCACAGAGAAATCTTTGTTCTGGGTTCATACTGACATGACGAGACAGATTCATTCAGTCTACGTCTACCTGCTGCTCACAGTTACTATTTACTGATTTTAACACAGCTGTTAAGAAGCTGCCACTCAGTGGAGACCGATGGATGGACTGAGACCTGGACACCAGTCAGCCTCAGGTAGAGCTGAAACTCACCCAGCTGGGTGCCACGAGAGTAACGCCAAGAAAAATTAATAATCCCACCCGTGTAATGTGAGGCGAATAATCTCTTCTCGTTTGTTGTGAACGAATCATCAGCTGAAAATTAATGTTTCAATCAATTTATACATCCTGTAGCTGACAGAGCCTGTGTGTGTGTGTGTGTGTGTGTGTGTGTGTGTACCTGCAGGAGTGTGTGCTGCCTGGTGGTTGGTCTCCAGCACCGCCTCCTCCACCACACTGATGCTGTGGCTGTGCATCACCTCCTGCAGCATGTTGAAGATCTCTTCAGCTCGAGAACATTTAAAGGCAAAAATACCTGAAAACAACAACAAACATAAACAATCTGATGACGTCATCACATCATCGATCAGATGATGACGTCATCACGACATCGATCAGATGATGACGTCATCAAAACACGTGTGTGATTCTCTCTGGAGTCGACATCATTAATAGAATCTACAGCAGAATCATGTACATGTACCTACACACATGTACCTACACACCTGTATCTACACACCTGTATCTACACAGTGCACCTACACACCTGTATCTACACACCTGCATCTACACAGTGCACCTACACACCTGTATCTACACACCTGCATCTACACAGTGCACCTAGACACATGTACCTACTATACACCTGTACCTAGACACATGTACCTACACACAGGACTGCACCGGTTCAGTCCTGTGTGTAGGTACAGCAGTCCTGCTTGGTGTAAACATGTGAGGTGTCTGTGTTTTTTGTTTGTTCACTGTGGCGATGAGGTCATCACCATCAGCAGGTACCTTGTCCTGTCTGGCAGCGCCGGCCGCTCTCGAACGAGAACAGGTTGGAGTCGTAACCATAGCGCCGTAGGCACAGGTAAGGCCACCTGACGTCGTCACGGCGATGCGTGTGGAGGACGAGCTCAGCATCGGTCAGCTCCATCACACCTGAGCCCAACTCGTTCCCATCGTCATCCACGTTTATCACCTGGACACACACACGGACACACACAATTAATGATCTGTAGCATCATATGACTGAAATCAAATTATTATATGTGTGTATATATATATATATATAGATATAGATATATGCACAAAAAGTAAGGAAAGTTGTGTTTGGTAGATTATGTCTTTGTTGTAACGATGCTTCTTGGCAATAAATCTTTTACCGTTGGTATAAATTAAAATTCTTAAATAGCCAATATGTCTTGTTTCTTCATGTTCAAGTTCAATCATCCAATCCACCAAACAAGAGTCAACAGCAGAATAATATGTTTGGCAGAGAAGATTTGGCAAATTCTTCATGGGTGCAACCCACAAACTGAGCGCTGCTGCTCAACCCACAAATGCATGTTCCTTACAAATGTGGCACAATTTAAAAGGGAACTAAACAGGCTTGTCCCGTGTTTTTGGAATGTATTTATATTTTTTTATATATCTAATTGTTTACATCATATATATATATATATATATATATATATATATATATATATATATATATGTATGTGTGTGTGTAAATAAATTCCAGACAGTGACGTCATTACTCACCTTGAATTTGCTTTGATGATTATCAGGAATTGACTCTTTCTCTGGACAGCTTAGACAGCTACCCATGGCTTCTTCAGAGCACCATCTGATGTCTACACACACACACACACACACACACGTATGGATCACATTGACAATATGTCTTCAGTCTGACTGAAATGGTTGATCAGATTCAAACTGTTCACATGGGCGTTAAATAAAGTGATCAGCGTTTCCAGCATCACAATAACTAATAGAACTTAATTGATCCACATCAATGATCACACCAGATGTTAAAACACTTGTTGTCCTGGGATCAGTGTCTGTGTGTGTTACAGCTTCATTCATCTCCAACAACAAAGTGGAAACAGCCACGGACTAGGGCTGGGGCGACGCGTCGACGTCATCGATTACGTCGACGCAAAAACTGTACGTCGACGCGTCAACCGACCAAAACAAAAAATGGTGGCAGCGAGTAGCAGCAATGCCAGTAGCCCTTTTCACGCAGACGCCGTATTATCGCCGCAGCGGCGGTTCGACAATTCTCCGCCGTTGGTTGTTTACACAGAGCCGAGCAGCTCCGACGTAAAAGACGAACCAGAGTGTAATTCACACAGACAAAGAGGCGTGACGGTACACGTCATGGTGATGACGTGTGTTTTTTTTCAACGTGTTTCCCCGGTGTCCACCTGTTAATCTAAACATGTACCTGCTGACTGTTTATCATCATATGGATGCTGTTATAATGTGCTGTGATGAGATCCTGACCCATCAAACATCCTGGAAAGTGACAAAGTTACGTTTTTCTCTAAATTACATAATTAAATAATCACCATCAGTAAACAGGACGCTGTCTGACTCTTTCACTCCCGGGGAGGGAGGCTGTTTTCTGGGGGAAAGTTCACTGAAGTCTCGGTGGAGGGCTGACACTTATCCATGAATAACTGCGGTATTATTGGACCTGTTTAGTTATCACACAGTGAACACCATCAGACCGACACGCCCTCACTCCGTGCCGCCGGCTTATCTGTTCACACTGGTTCGGTTCGCCATTAATGCGCCTCTGATACCTCCGGAGGCGCGATCTGGCAGTGTGAATGGGGCTACTGAGTCAGCTGACGCTGAACTCAGCAAAAAAAGAACACGTATTTCGAAGGTATGGGACTATTTTACAGTAAAAGGGAGCAACTCTGTTGTTTGTCAGCTTTGTAAAATGGAAATGGCCTATCATAAAAGCACGATGGCTATGCACCAGCACCTCAAAGTGCTGAAAGACATGAGGCCGCTTGCTATTCATTACTTGAATTTTATTTTGGAATTTGGTAATTAAGAGCAATAAAAATGTATTGGAATGAAGAAATTTGTGTTTTTTCATTGAGATACATAAATTAGCATATGTAAATTGCTATATAGGTCAAATTATGGGGAAATAATCGCGAATCGAATCGGAATAGAATCGAATTGAAAAATTAATCGTTAGATTAATCGATGCATCGGAAAAAAAATTGCTAGATTAATCGATTACAAAAATAATCGTTTTGCCCAGCCCTACCACGGACGTCTCGTTAGCATCTCGCTTAGAAAACAGCCAAAAAACGGCGTTCTGACGGCACAGTGGTGATTTAACACACAGCAGCTACGTGGAAGTAAATCATACTTGGTGATTTTTACACCGTATCAGTAGATATTAAATGTTTCTACATCAGTTCTGATCGTCTCCTCTGATGATACAGTGGATCTATAAGTTAATATGAAGCTGTCACAACATCATCAAACAAACTCAGCGTCACGATCTTCACATCTAAAATACATCTTAGTTTTGTTTGTTTGAAGATACGAGTGGAGAGAATCTGACAAACACAAGAATTACACTGAAACCATTTTTCTATATTATCAATGTCGTGACATCACAACATCATCACAGTATGTTTTATTGATCCAGACGGGTCGTCTGCCTCCTTCAGTCGGACTGTCACTGTGTTTCTGTCTCTCACATACTGGTACCGCTAATGACACAATGTATTGATTACAACCACATAGGAACCACCTGATTCACTGTAACAATCCTCATTGATCAGATTATTACTCCTCAATCTGGTTATTGTGATTACTGTGTGTGTGTGTGTGTGTGTGTGTGTGTGTGTGTGTGTGTGTGTGTGTGCGCGCGTCTCCTCACCTATATCCTGCCTCCAGTAGCTCTGGTTCCATCCTCAGAGCCTGATGGACTCTCATGCTTTAGTTGATCTGTGAACATGAACAACAGTCTGCACACGGACACACACACAGAGTTTACATTAAGTAATCAGAGTACTTTTTCCTGAGTGGTAAGACGTAAATGTTCTTCAGTTTGTGTTTAATATAATATAATAAAATATCATAAAACAACAAAATAAACTCACTGTATTTCAGACTATTATTGTTTTAAAGTTTAATTATATCATATTATCAATTATTGATTCAGTGTATTAATAGTCACATGTATTGGACCACACAGTGTAAAGTCTGAACGTCAGACGCACCGGAGCAACACTACCAGTGAACAACTCAAACAATCAATCGACTATCTAAATCAGAGATGATCAATGTTCTGTGGATTGATCAGCTGACTACTGGTTGGGCTGACGTTAGTGTCTGAGGAAACATTAAGATCATTCAAACCACTGAAACTTTATTGGCTCCAGCTGAACTTTAACTGAAGTGGTTTTAAAGACGACTAATGATTATTTTCATTATTGATTAATCAGCTGATTATGCTCTCTGTTGTTTTGAGCCAAGGTTAAAAGAGGCTGATAATGATGTGAGGTGACGAGGAGGAGTTTAAAGTTCAGGATCTACAGACAGACGGATGTTTCTGAGAACATTTAAAAATGCAATATTTTGTCTCTCATACAGCATCCTGTCTGTCTGTCTGTCTGTCTGCCTGTCACTAGTAACTAAAGTAATCAAACATGTAGTAGAGTAGAAGTTTTAGCAGCACTTGATCAAATTGTAGTTAGTTACATTAAATCGTTGATTGTTTCAATTTTGACACCAACATTTCAATTTTGACTTTAAATGTATATTGTTTCCAGATATTGGTTATAGTCAGCTGATCACCGTCAGTGTCAGCTGCTACACTTCTGCTCTCGTCAATAAGTTGTTCACATTGCTGCAACTAACAATTATTGTTATTAGAGGTCGACTGATATGATTGTATTGATTGTATTGAATCAAGGTCGATACTGATGATTAGAAATCAAGACTGAAGACTGATATTCATTTACAGTAACAATTAAACTCTTTGTGTCAAAATTTAGAACAACCACTGATGAAATAAACCAAAGTCCAGTTTACTGGAGTCCACCTGCAGTCCTCAGCTGTCCCCCCGTGAAAACATGGAGCATTATGAAGAACTAAATATGACAACAAACTTTAAACCTCAACAGTCGTCAGGTCCGAACACGGAGGTCGGAGCTGGGGTCAGTCGGGCTGTAGAGACCAACAGATCCCACCTCCTCTCTCCAGAGCCTCTCCACTCTCTGTCTTACTGACCAGCAGGGACAGGTGTTAGCAGCTAGCTCGCTACGTTGCTGTCAGCGTGGACAGTTTCTAAGTTACCACGTGAAACAACAACCTGCAGGGTTAGGGACGTGGGGTCTGACCTGCACGCTGAAACTGGCCAGTTACTCTGAAATAACAGCCTTTCTGTGGCACTGATGGCTGACAGTGCAAAGTGCCCACCTGCTCAAGGACACTTCAACATGCAGCTGGGGCAGCCAGGGATTCAAACCAGCGACCTTCCAATTACTGAACAACCTGCTCTACCTCCTTGTTGCTAAAGGCACCAGCATAGCCTAAACAAGCTAACAGCTGTTACCTTTCCTTTTTCAGGGATTTAGCCATTTAGCTCTCCTCCCCTCATGCTAAACAAGTTTCCTGACACTATTTTATATTATCACTGCTGTCAAACTAGCCTGTTAGCATGTTAGCATTGAGACATTTTGACTTAATTTTCTCTGCTATTCTTGGGCCACTAGCTGGCTAACAGCTTGATCAATGAGTGCTGCAGACAGGTATGCGAGCAGATAGACAGGTAGACTGGCAGACAGACAGACTGGCAGACAGACAGGTACAGTGGCAGACAGACAGACTGGCAGACAGACAGGTAGACAGACAGACAGGCAGGTGACGAACACAATGAGCTGAGTCGACACTAAACTCAGTTTTGGGGTTCGTACATTATTAAATATTTACGTTATTAATTCAAATTTCTTGTGACAAAACGAGACATGTAGAGCAGAACCAAACTGATCCGATCAGACAGAACTGGACCCTCTCAGATTCATGACCAACAGTGTATATGCGAGCTGATATGAAACAGAAAAAGATGCTCGGGGTAATTAATAATTATTAAATTCTCAGTGAAGTAAGAATATCAGCTGATATATTGACATCTGTAACATTTTAGTAAACTGGGCTCTGACATAAAGATTCATTCATTAAGAAAACAATCAGCAGATTAATCAAATATCCTAAATTACCGTCTTTAGTGCAGTTACACTTCATTTTATTGATGAGTTGATTTCAGGGCTGCAGTTTCTTTGTGTTAATGAACCTGGTGATTATTGATCTGTCACAATACAGATATTAGACGAATAAACATGACTGGTTCCAGTTTGTCTCTATTTCATGTCTCAGTAAACTGCTTATCTTCTGGTTTTGGACTGTTGAACATTCAGAACCATCACCTGGACTCAGTGACGGATGTTCATCTGTCACTGACTGAATAATTAAAGGAGCAGTCTGTAGTTTTGGAGAAGACGTGTTAATGAGAAGAGCAAGATCAAAGGAGTTTTACTGTTTACAGTATATGTGGCGGACCCTGCCACCTGTTCTGGGACCTTATTTTCCTCTGAGAACACCTCGTTTATTCACTGATGGAAAAAGTTTGTATCATTACCTCGTTAATATTTCTTCTCCAGAACTACATAGTGCTCCTTTAATCAACTGATAATTAAAACAATGGTTAGTTAAAGACAGTCAGTGTCTGTTACAATGAAGCGTTGAGTTCTGACGTTCAGCAGAACTCAGACTCATTTTACTGGATCCAAACAGAAGATGTGAGACAGCACACAGTTATTTCTCTATTAAAACACAGTTTGTTAGTTTGTCCTGTCAATGACAAAGTTGAGTTGATGAGTTTGAGGCTCCATCAGAGCTGAGACTGAAACACTAACATGAACACAGTGGAGCACAGAGAGGCCTGCTCAGAACCAACACCAGCTCAGAACCAACACCAGCTCAGAACCAACACCAGCTTTAATCAAGTGTACGAGTCAAACTCATGTTGTGTCTCGATTACAGCTCCACACACTGTGTGTGTGTGTGTGTGTGTGTGTGTGTGTGTCTGTGGGGGTGTTTACCAGCCGACACACACACACACAGATGAAGAGCTCAGACAGCGAGCAGCTGCTGGATTAACACAACTGACTCACACTAAAGCTTCACTTGTACAAGTTCGGACAACTTGAGTCGAGCCGCAGCTCCGGGCTCAATAAGTTGGTAATTAGCCGGAGCAGGCTTCATGCTCTCGGTGTGGTGTTATGAGAGTGTAATGGCAGCTAGTTAGCACAAAGCTAAGCTGACCTCTCTGCTGGTTGAATAAGCTAACACAGATTTCAGCTACCTAATTAGCTCCGAGGCTACAGTTAGCGTTCCGAGAACACACCAACGCATTCCGCTCGCTAGCTGCTCCCTAACTGAGAATACAGCGCTGTGTTCGTGGAGACATACTTACAGGACACCGTCAGTGTGTTGAATTACAGCCTCCAAACTTTCCGGACATCCACTCGGTCGTGAAGCAGCTCGGATTTTGTCCCTGAACGACGCTGGCCAGTAAACCAAGGAGCCAGCTAGCGTTAGCCTGCTGCTACACCAGCAGATCCTCCATCTTTCCTCTGCGCTGCTAGAGCGCCAAAAAAAAACAATCACAACTTCTTTCTAATGCGTCTACCGCTCGTGTTGGCGCCAATCAGACAATGAAAAACGGTTTAAATCCATCGAGAGTCCTTCGGGGGTCACTGCCGGGGGCGACGATCGGTCCAAACGCACTTTTTATCCGCCGAAAACCAAGTTTGCTGCGGTGGGACCGTCTTTTCTGCTGCTAGCCTGTTGGGCTAAATCACTGCAACTTGGCTAAACTTCCGAGAGTTCAGCAGCTCTCAATGTGGTGAAGCCCCGCGGCACTGCGCATGCGCGGCCCGTGTGGTTTGGGATAGCCGTGGCCTCTCCCAGCGGAGACATAATGAATGACTAACAGAGAGTCATCTGAAATACATAATTACTCCTTTTATTCAACACCCACAGGTATGCGTCATCACATGATCCCAACACGGTGATTTACATGAGGACAGACAAGAAAGAGTTAAACATTCCTGCACTGTGACTTTACAGTCCTGTTGGAGCAGGTCGGTCTAATGAGCCGCCCTCATACAGGAGGTTCTGACCCAATACAGGATGATATGAAACAAACATTAGCCTCTGACTCACTGATAGATGTTCAAACAAGAACATTAATGCACTTTATGATCATTTAAAGGCCCTGAAACATACTTTCGTTTGTCCAGTCATGATGTAACATCTGACCCACAGTCTGATGGCAGCTGTGTGTTACAGAGAACTGTAGCAATGAGTCCTAGCACCAGAAATATGTTAGCATGGTATTCATCATTAAATGTCCCACAGTTTAATTATAAAGCTCTTCAGTGTGTTAAAAACGGTTAGCGGTTGCTTGAATACGGAGACTCATCTACTCACTAGTATAGTCAAACTATTCTAACTCTGACTTTACAACTTGTACATTGATCAGTTTATAGAAAACCTGGATTGTGCAGTAAGACGCTCAGTGGTGGAGACTACAGCTCTGTGTTACCTCGTGTTGTCAGTCGACCCTGAACACAACACAGACACAGAGTCTAAACTTTAAAGGAACAGTCATGTAAACAGTCACTCAGTCATCATCTCCTGATGATATAAAGTCAGGCTCAGTCATCATCTCCTGATGATGTAAAGTCAGGCTCAGCCATCGTCTCCTCCTGATGATATAAAGTCAGGCTCAGTCATCATCTCCTGATGATATAAAGTCAGGCTCAGTCATCGTCTCCTGATGATATAAAGTCAGGCTCAGCCATCGTCTCCTCCTGATGATATAAAGTCAGGCTCAGTCATCGTCTCCTCCTGACGATATAAAGTCAGGCTCAGCCATCGTCTCCTCCTGACGATATAAAGTCAGGCTCAGTCATCGTCTCCTCCTGACGATATAAAGTCAGGCTCAGCCATCGTCTCCTCCTGACGATATAAAGTCAGGCTCAGTCATCGTCTCCTCCTGACGATATAAAGTCAGGCTCAGTCATCGTCTCCTCCTGATGATATAAAGTCAGGCTCAGCCATCGTCTCCTCCTGATGATATAAAGTCAGGTGAAGTCTCGTAGTCCACAGAACATTTCTGGAGCTTCACAGTAAAACAGTTGCAGCGTTCTGCTGAACACCTGAAGCAGCTGGAGATGATTTAAACATCAGATGTCTCCATGCAGCTCGTCTGCTGTGATCATAGTCTGCAGGATAGAAGAGAGCACAACCTGATCTGAGGAGACCATATTTAACCCTTAGCTCGTGCTAACACTGTTAGCTTCACAGAGAAGATTTCTTCTTATAAAAGGTCTAAATAACTTCTGTTCGATCAGCTGAAGCTCCAGAAATGTTTGGTGGACGATGAAACTTCACCTGATTCTCCGTCAGCAGGAGACGATGACTGAGTGAACTGTTCCTTTAAGAAAGAAGCCGACAGATGATCCAAACTTTAGACATGATTTGAATATTAATTGTGACAGAAAGATTAAAGGCTTCAGGTCAGTTGTTATCTGCAACATGATGATGATGATGATGAACACACACTGAACTTGTTTCTATCTTTTCTCTCTACGTTATCCACGGTGATATGTTGTGGTTTCTTTCTTGTGACAAATGTACTTATTGTAAGTCACTTTGGACAAAAGCGTCTGCTAAATGCCGTAAATGTAAATGTAAATGTATATGAACTCAGTGAACACACACTGAACAGTGTTCATCCACATGAGAGCAGAAGAGTTGATCACATGTTGATGAGGAAGCTCATCACACAGGGCTCTGACACTTCTCTGCCCCGGTTTTTGCCTCTCAGGTTACATAAAGTATTATACAGTTAGCCCTGTGTCACTGCTGGGTGGCTCATGGGGCTGTGTGCAGCCTGAGAGGAGGCCTGCAGACATCACTCAGGGCTTAATACTGAGATACTGATGATAAACAAACTTCCTCTTTGTAATCCATCCATTCATAATCAATCTGCTGCATCATCATCATCCTCATCTTCCTCATCCTCCTCCTCTGAACACACTGACCTGTGAGCCTTCATCGTCACAGTTCATAGAAGCTTGTGTTGTTTGTGGCGTACAGACATAAAACACATTGTTTATGAAACATTAAATACAAACAGTGTGATGATGTTTGTTTATGTTCAGTTTGTTTACATTAATTCTTTACGTCACATAAATAATCTTTGTTGTTTCATGTTTCAAATATAAACAGACTTTATATAAAAATAGAAGTTTCCTGGAGCTTGACTGATCGATCAGGGGTCAATAAATCTCTAGCGTCTGGTGCTCAGCGTCTCTGTGGAAGAAGGATCAATATGTTTGATTATCAGTGATCATACCAGCTGTGATGAGCTGCAGGTGGAGGACTGTGTCACTCACCTCTCTGGGAGGTGTAGCTCACATTCTCATAGACGGGACAGTTCTCCTGCTCACAGCGCAGCTTCCTGGCCCTCAGCACGTCATGCACACACTGATGGAGGTATGCATACTGCATCTACGTCAGGAGGTGGAGAAACTATGTCAGGTCAACACCGAGGAGATGTAGAGACTATGTCAGGAGGTGGAGAAGCTACGTCAGGAGGTGGGGGAGGTGGAGAGGCTTGGTCAGGAGGTGTAGAGGCTACGTCAGGAGGTGGAGAAGCTACGTCAGGAGGTGGGGGAGGTGGAGAGGCTAGGTCAGGAGGTGTAGAGGCTACGTCAGGAGGTGGAGAAGCTACGTCAGGAGGTGGGGGAGGTGGAGAGGCTAGGTCAGGAGGTGTAGCGGCTACGTCAGGAGGTGGAGAGTCTACGTCAGGAAGTGGGGGAGGTGGAGAGGCTAGGTCAGGAGGTGAGACTACGTCAGCAGGTGGAGAGGCTAGGTCAGGAGGTGGAGAGGCTACGTCAGGAGGTGGAGAGTCTATGTCAGGAGGTGGAGAGGCTAGGTCAGGAGGTGGAGAGGCTACGTCAGGAGGTGAGACTACGTCAGCAGGTGGAGAGGCTAGGTCAGGAGGTGGAAAGGCTAGGTCAGGAGGTGGAGAGGCTAGGTCAGGAGGTGAGACTACGTCAGCAGGTGGAGAGGCTTGGTCAGGAGGTGGAGAGGCTAGGTCAGGAGGTGAGGAGACTACGTCAGTAGGTGGAGAGGCTACATCAGGAGGTGGAGAGGCAACGTCAGGAGGTGAGGAGACTACGTCAGCAGGTCAAGAGGCTACGTCAGCAGGTGGAGAGGCAAAGTCAGGAGGTGTAGTGACTACGTCAGGAGGTGGAGAGGCAAAGAGGCTACGACAGGTCAACACCGCGAAGGTTCAGAGACTACGTCTGGAAGTGGGGAAGGTGGAGAGGCTACGTTAGGTCAACACCGAGAAGGTTTAGAGACTACGTCAGGAGGTGAGGAGACTACATCAGATAACAACCTACCTCCATCTGCACCATGTGTGAGCGGTGGAGTCGCAGGTCGAACACGGAGCCGTAGACGTCCACAGTGTCCTTGGTGTCGAGCTGCTGCAGCACTCGATCCAGAACGATGAAGGTCCCTGTACGACCCACACCAGCACTGACACACACACCAGAGTCCAGTCAAAAAAACATGAATTTAACTGAAGCACAAACGTTAACAGGTGCTGTGTCCTGAGAGGCTTCTCATGGGGCACCAGGACCCAGACCCCACAGGGTCGATTTGGGCAGGGGTGCTGTTTGGTTTTAATGTTGGTGTATGTGACTTTGATATGTACCTGCAGTGGACCACAGTGGGTCCAGATCCAGGACTTCTGTTGACGTAGTCCCGTACGGTCCGAACAAACTGGATGAGGGACTGAGTGGTCTCTGGTACTCCATGATCAGGCCAGACTGTGTAGTGAAACTGACGAACCAGCCGAGTGAAGCTCAGCTGCTCCTCCTGACACACACACACACACACACACACACACACACACACACACACACACACACACACACACACACACACACACACACACACACACACACACACACACACACACACACACACAAATCATGAGTGGATGTGAAATAGGGCAGAAAGCTGATTCATTATCAGTGTCGTTATTCTTTAAATGTATTAGCACACATTTTACAGGTAAATGTTCTTTTCAACGTGTGTTTATCTGTTCTTCTCAGTGACATTAGTATGGTGGCCCTGAAGGGCCAAACACATCACAAGGTCGTGTTTTGTGAAAGGTTAGGTTGTAAAGTGCTGTTGTGTTGTGTTGTTGTTGTTGTCGTTGTTGTTGTTGCACATGAGCTGATTCTTGAGGGACGTACGCTGCAGATGTTGAACTCTCGTATGGTCCACTCAGGGAGGACGGACTCAGACAGCATCCGGACAATCAGGTCTCCGTAGTACAGAGGGTCGTGATCAAAGGGCCAGTAGTGGTCACACTTCACCTGGACACACAGGAGACACGTGTGAAGCAACATGTGACGTCTGAACACTGAAGCAACAACAGTGTGTTTGAGAGTGACACGACCACACCGAGTATAACATGCCAACAGTGACTCTTCAGAGTCGGACTGAAGTGAATCAGGTAACAACACATTCAGTTATGTTCAATGTCAGATGAATCACATCAGAATAATTCAACTGTGTTTGTCTGATTGTTGTTTTTACAGTCTATAAGTTCATCTGTTTCTCATTAGAGCTCTGGAGACTAAATCATTGATCGTCTTTAATAATGATAACTGAGATATGAGGATGGTGTTCAGACACACGTGATGAATGAAGCCTGACACTCGGGCAGAAGCTGGATGTGCCTCTTTATTGTTGACTTTACTGTTGATCTTGTGTATTTATTGATCATTTATTTTCAGTATGACGTCTGTATGTCAGTGATCACAGTGGAAACATGTTTGTCCAGCTGCTGGAGGTGAAATACGAGTCTACATGTGAGCAAAGATTCATTCAACAGAAGCAGGCCAACACGTCTGATGACACGTCTGTGTAATTTCTGTCTTTGTGCAAACATCTGCATCCAGATGTTCACTGCTGATGTTTTACATTCGGTGTTTTTCTTTCATTAACTGCACTGAAGCTGCTGAATGTTAAATATCTACATGTCAGAGTGATGACACACTCACCCGGCCTTTCTCCACACATTGAGTGACCATCACGATGTTGTGGACGTTCTGCTCCCAAACCATCTTCCAGAAATCATCTTTAGTTCCCGGCAGTGGACCCTGTGTGGCGACGTACTCCCGACGGAAGTTATTCCCCTAAAACACATTCAAACTTTGGTGTATGAGGTGAAAGGTGGAGTTGATGACGGAGATCAGAAACACTCAGTGACGTCAGCAGCTGTGTCAGTTTCTGTAAACGTCTGCAAACACACAACAGTAAATAAATGTACATGTGTTCATCTGGTTCTTCGTGTGAAGGAACAATGATTTCTATGCTGCGAGTCCATCAAATACACCACCAGTGACTCATTCATGTCCTGTTTGATAATGAAGCCTGATGACTGAAGTACACTGATGTGGACCTGACAGGAAGATGATGTGTTAACTTATTATAACATGAAACCTGTCACATGTTCAGTCATATGTTCAGTCACGTGTTGATCTTACAGGGATGTAGCTGGCGTTGATGTAGTCGGAGCATGGATCATCGTCCACGTAGGACAGCTTCACCCTCGTTGAGTCGTCTGAACAGAATCCAGAGAAAGAAACAGACAAAGAGACAGGTGAGTCCATGTTCACCTGAACATGTGTTCTCCTTCTCCACATGTCAACATGTGTTCTCCTTCTCTATGCGTCAACATGCATTCTCCTTCTCTACATGTCAACATGTGTTCTCCTTCTCTACGTGTCAACATGTGTTCTCCTTCTCTACATGTCAACATGTGTTCTCCTTCTCTACATGTCAACACGTGTTCTCCTTCTCTACATGTCAACACGTGTTCTCCTTCTCTACATGTCAACATGCGTTCTCCTTCTCTACATGTCAACATGTGTTTTTCTCTACATGTCAACATGTGTTCTCCTTCTCTACATGTCAACACGTGTTCTCCTTCTCTACATGTCAACATGCGTTCTCCTTCTCTACATGTCAACATGTGTTTTTCTCTATGCGTCAACATGCATTCTCCTTCTCTACATGTCAACATGTGTTCTCCTTCTCTACATGTCAACATGTGTTCTCCTTCTCTACATGTCAACATGTGTTCTCCTTCTCTACATGTCAACACGTGTTCTCCTTCTCTACGTGTCAACACGTGTTCTCCTTCTCTACATGTCAACATGCGTTCTCCTTCTCTACATGTCAACATGCGTTCTCCTTCTCTACATGTCAACATGTGTTTTTCTCTACATGTCAACATGTGTTCTCCTTCTCTACATGTCAACACGTGTTCTCCTTCTCTACATGTCAACATGCGTTCTCCTTCTCTACATGTCAACGCGTTCTCCTTCTCTACATGTCAACATGCGTTCTCCTTCTCTACATGTCAACATGTGTTCTCCTTCTCTACATGTCAACATGCGTTCTCCTTCTCTACATGTCAACGTGTTCTCCTTCTCTACATGTCAACGTGTTCTCCTTCTCTACATGTCAACATGCGTTCTCCTTCTCTACATGTCAACGTGTTCTCCTCTACATGTCAACGTGTTCTCCTCTACATGTCAACGTGTTCTCCTTCTCTACATGTCAACATGTGTTCTCCTTCTCTACATGTCAACATGTGTTCTCCTTCTCTACATGTCAACATGTGTTCTCCTTCTCTACATGTCAACGTGTTCTCCTTCTCTACATGTCAACATGCGTTCTCCTTCTCTACATGTCAACATGCGTTCTCCTTCTCTACATGTCAACGTGTTCTCCTTCTCTACATGTTAACATGCGTTCTCCTTCTCTACATGTCAACGTGTTCTCCTTCTCTACATGTCAACATGTGTTCTCCTTCTCTACATGTCAACACGTGTTCTCCTTCTCTACATGTCAACGTGTTCTTCTCTACATGTCAACGTGTTCTCCTTCTCTACATGTCAACGTGTTCTCCTTCTCTACATGTCAACATGCTCTCCTTCTCTACATGTCAACGTGTTCTTCTCTACATGTCAACGTGTTCTCCTTCTCTACATGTCAACATGTGTTCTCCTTCTCTACATGTCAACATGTGTTCTCCTTCTCTACATGTCAACATGTGTTCTCCTTCTCTACATGTCAACGTGTTCTCCTTCTCTACATGTCAACGTGTTCTCCTTCTCTACATGTCAACATGCGTTCTCCTTCTCTATATGTCAACGTGTTCTCCTTCTCTACATGTCAACATGTGTTCTCCTTCTCTACATGTCAACGTGTTCTTCTCTACATGTCAACGCGTTCTGCTTCTCTACATGTCAACGTGTTCTCCTTCTCTACATGTCAACGTGTTCTCCTTCTCTACATGTCAACATGTGTTCTCCTTCTCTACATGTCAACGTGTTCTCCTTCTCTACATGTCAACATGCGTTCTCCTTCTCTACATGTCAACATGTGTTCTCCTTCTCTACATGTCAACATGTGTTCTCCTTCTCTACATTTCAACATGTGTTCTCCTTCTCTACATGTCAACATGTGTTCTCCTTCTCTACATGTCAACGTGTTCTCCTTCTCTACATGTTAACATGCGTTCTCCTTCTCTACATGTCAACGTGTTCTCCTTCTCTACATGTCAACATGTGTTCTCCTTCTCTACATGTCAATGTGTTCTCCTTCTCTACATGTCAACGTGTTCTTCTCTACATGTCAACGTGTTCTCCTTCTCTACATGTCAACGTGTTCTCCTTCTCTACATGTCAACATGCTCTCCTTCTCTACATGTCAACGTGTTCTTCTCTACATGTCAACGTGTTCTCCTTCTCTACATGTCAACGTGTTCTCCTTCTCTACATGTCAACATGTTCTCCTTCTCTACATGTCAACATGTGTTCTCCTTCTCTACATGTCAACATGTGTTCTCCTTCTCTACATGTCAACGTGTTCTCCTTCTCTACATGTCAACATGCGTTCTCCTTCTCTACATGTCAACGTGTTCTCCTTCTCTACATGTCAACATGCGTTCTCCTTCTCTACATGTCAACGTGTTCTTCTCTACATGTCAACGCGTTCTGCTTCTCTACATGTCAACGTGTTCTCCTTCTCTACATGTCAACGTGTTCTCCTTCTCTACATTTCAACATGTGTTCTCCTTCTCTACATGTCAACATGTGTTCTCCTTCTCTACATGTCAACGTGTTCTCCTTCTCTACATGTTAACATGCGTTCTCCTTCTCTACATGTCAACGTGTTCTCCTTCTCTACATGTCAACATGTGTTCTCCTTCTCTACATGTCAACATGTGTTCTCCTTCTCTACATGTCAACATGTGTTCTCCTTCTCTACATGTCAACGTGTTCTTCTCTACATGTCAACGTGTTCTCCTTCTCTACATGTCAACATGCTCTCCTTCTCTACATGTCAACGTGTTCTTCTCTACATGTCAACGTGTTCTCCTTCTCTACATGTCAACGTGTTCTCCTTCTCTACATGTCAACATGTTCTCCTTCTCTACATGTCAACATGTGTTCTCCTTCTCTACATGTCAACATGTGTTCTCCTTCTCTACATGTCAACGTGTTCTCCTTCTCTACATGTCAACATGCGTTCTCCTTCTCTACATGTCAACGTGTTCTCCTTCTCTACATGTCAACATGCGTTCTCCTTCTCTACATGTCA
>NC_140194.1:230000-312500 GCF_965226575.1 Pagrus pagrus
GGTAGAGTCAGAGGTAGAGTCAGAGGTAGTATCAGAGGTAGTATCAAAGGTAGTATCAAAGGTAGTATCAGAGGTAGTATCAGAGGTAGTATCAGAGGTAGAGTCAGAGGTAGTATCGGAGGTAGAGTCAGAGGTAGTTTCAGAGGTAGTATCAGAGGTAGTATCAGAGGTAGAGTCAGAGGTAGTATCAGAGGTAGAGTCAGAGGTAGAGTCAGAGGTAGTATCAGAGGTAGTATCAAAGGTAGTATCAAAGGTAGTATCAGAGGTAGTATCAGAGGTAGAGTCAGAGGTAGTATCGGAGGTAGAGTCAGAGGTAGTATCAGAGGTAGTATCAGAGGTAGTATCAGCGGTAGAGTCAGAGGTAGTATCAAAGGTAGTATCAGAGGTAGTGTCAGAGGTAGTATCAGAAGAAGTATCGGAGGTAGCGTCAGAGGTAGTATCAAAGGTAGTATCAGAGGTAGTATCAGAGGTAGAGTCAGAGGTAGTATCAGAGGTAGAGTCAGAGGTAGAGTCAGAGGTAGTATCAAAGGTAGTATCAGAGGTAGAGTCAGAGGTAGAGTCAGAGGTAGTATCAGAGGTAGAGTCAGAGGTAGTATCAGAGGTAGTATCGGAGGTAGAGTCAGAGGTAGTATCAAAGGTAGTATCAGAGGTAGTATCAGAGGTAGAGTCAGAGGTAGTATCAGAGGTAGTATCAGAGGGAGAGTCAGAGGTAGAGTCAGAGGTAGAGTCAGAGGTAGTATCGGAGGTAGAGTCAGAGGTAGAGTCAGAGGTAGTATCAGAGGTAGTATCAGAGGTAGTATCAAAGGTAGTATCAGAGGTAGAGTCAGAGGTAGAGTCAGAGGTAGTATCAGAGGTAGAGTCAGAGGTAGTATCAGAGGTAGTATCGGAGGTAGAGTCAGAGGTAGTATCAGAGGTAGTATCAGAGGTAGTATCAAAGGTAGTATCAGAGGTAGTATCGGAGGTAGAGTCAGAGGTAGAGTCAGAGGTAGTATCAAAGGTAGTATCAGAGGTAGTGTCAGAGGTAGAGTCAGAGGTAGAGTCAGAGGTAGTATCAGAGGTAGTATCAAAGGTAGTATCAGAGGTAGGGTTAGGGTTTGTGAACATTTTTGTGAACGGTTTTAGTGAACTTTCCCCCAGAAAACAGCCTCCCTCCCCGCGAGTGACAGAATCAGACAGCGTCCTGTTTACTGATGGCGATTATGTAATTATGTAATTTAGAGCGAAAAACATAACTTTGTTTAGGGAGTTTAGGAGTTTATTTTGTTTACATTTTGGTTAAATTGAGCAGGATTAACTGAAGATGATAAAATGGAGGTGATTATTGATTATTGATTTTCCTTCACATCTTTCATTGACCTCATCGCGTTTTATTAAAGTCAAGGAGGAAACGTTTCAGAGTCTTCAGACTGGTCCCGTCCTGCTGTGATTGGCTGTTAGCTGTGAGCCTTTCAGAATAAAACAGCTTCCTGTGAGCGACCACTGATTAAAGCTGGAGTTTGTAGAATATGTGAAAAATGCATGAAAAATCCACTCCCTGTTTCGACTCTGTTCTCGTGGACGCGCGACTGTGGCGCTTGAAATATTCACGTCGGAACTTTTCTGTCACACACTTGCCATGGCCGAATTACAGGTAAGAAAGTACTTTACCTTTCTCTTGTGAACAAATTGAACGTATGAACAAACATTACTTTTGCATTGTTTAGAAGAGCGATAGAGACCGACAACAACTATTTCTTGCTGACGTCTCACCATGACATAGCCTACATGTCTGGCACTAATAAAGCCACAATATTTGTCATACTGTTATGATACTTATACAGCATAATCTACTGACAACAGCAACACTTATATATCACAGGAAAGAGTTGTGAATGCTAAGAATAATAAAACATATAACGCTAAAGTAAACAATTACCCCCACATGCACGGACTATCAGAGACAACCACTTTATTCAGACACTTCTTTCTTTTCACCGTAACCTGAAAATAAATAATAACTGTCACATCCATATCTACACGGCACACGTCCTCTTTATGTCATGTATATATAACGGTATTGACAATAAATTTGACGTTGACTTTGACTTGCTTGTAGCTGTCGTGAGCCCTTGGCAACGGTTAGCATAAAGCTAATCAACTCACAACATTACTCGTCACTTGCGACCACAAACCGCCTGCTTTATTAGATTCACGGTCATTTCAACTACACAGCCAATTACTACCACACCTTTAGATTATCAGCTACGTTAAACTTACATTGGAGGCTCACCTGTCCAGGAGAAGAACAGCAAGCTCAGGATCCAGCTTCAGCCCGATGCTATCGCTAAGCTCTCTCCACCTTGGATATGCTTGTCCAATGTTGACACGCGATTTATTCCCTCTATTGTCACTCTCCCTCTTAGACTCTCGTTTCTCTACATCGGTCTTCCTTTTGTTGGCTTGCTTAGCCATGTACGCTTTTGTTGGTAATGCCGGGATAGCAGCTTTTCCTGTTGGGACGTCCGCCACTGCACCTTCACGGAACGTGAATGTGCATCGACTTTGGTCGAGCAACCAATAGGAACGCCCAAAACAGCTTGCTCTGTAAAATGAACTGTGATTGGCTGAACACTGCCGTCATGGCATTGATTTTTTAAAGCCTGAACACAGAGCCAAGAGGAGACACAGAAGTCCAGTGTTCTGTCATCACACTATGAATTACAATATGCTGAAAGGTTATTATTGATTTTTGACCAAATGACACCTAAAATAACTTACACACTCCAGCTTTAACAGTCCAGATCATCACCAATTAAGCCCCACCCACAGTCCCGCCCCCTCACTGTGATGGACAGCTGGTTGTTTTTCTATTTATGTTTGTTTGAAAACCTCCAGAGTCCCTTCTGACACCAGCCGGGCCTGACTGGACACATTGTGAGCCAGGTGGTGCTGTGTGGTGCTGTGTGGTGCTGTGTGGTGTTTCTTTCAGTAGATACTCACACTTTCCGAGCCTTCTGTCTGCAGACGAGCAGAGCTGTGACTCCGACCACCATGACGATGAGGAACATGCCGGCACTGACACCTTCAATCACACCGCTCAGAGGCTCTGCAGCAGGACACACACACACACACACACACACACTGAGGTTACTGTTTATATGAACTGCTCCTTTAAGAGTTTAAATAATCAGATTAATTATCAGCCCTCTTCTTCATCAGTCTCTCTCTCTCTCTCTCTCTCTCTCTCTCTCTCTCTCTCTCGACCCGGTGGTACTCGGTGCACTGACCCGGTGGTACTCGGTACTCACCTGCCTCGGTGACCACGGGCAGTGACAGGTAAGTGTCAGTGAACAGAGGGGAGCCGATGCTCAGCCCGTTTTTCTCTTCAACAAACAGCTGAGTGAACGCTCGGACGCTGATCCTGCAGGCAGGACCAGACAGAACCATCAGAACTCATCATGTTCACGTTGACGATGATGTCGTACATGTTGTTATTGTTCATTATGGTTTCTTTAGTAACCGTGCAGTACCTGTAGGCAGTGTTGGGTTTCAGAGGTCCGTCACAGAACAGTTTCAGGTCTCTGCTGGTCTCTGGGTCCAGGTCTCGGTGCTCACAGGAGCCTCCCAACAGGTCCGTCCCCGTCCCCAGACTGGGGTGGAAGCTGTGGGAGCTGTCGGGGCCCTCGCTGCACTGACTGGGGAAGTAACTGGTCTGGTAGGTCTTCACGGAGCTATTGGTCTTATAGTCCAGGTAGGACGGCAGAGGGTCCTGGCGCTGCGGCTGCACCTCATCAGCACCTTTAACACAAAGAACAGACGACGGCAGGTTAAGGAGCGGGACGGTGCGACTGAGTACGAGCTCAGTACTGAGCACAAGACTACCTTCGGACTCTGTCACCACCACGGCGAAGAACCTGATGGCTCCGTTGACGTCACTGAACCAGCTGCAGTTGAACCTGAAGGAGATGGAGGACTTGGTGACCTCAGCGGACCGCTCACTGACCCGAGTACTGAGGGGGGGCACCGGAGGACCTGCAGGAGTCACATCAGTCGTGATTGTTAACCTCCAGATGAGCCTGAACCCCACTTGAGACCCTGAGTGTGACTCTTACGGTCGATCATGGTGACCACGCTGTCCTGCGCCGCCTCGCTGGTCGTCCCGTCAGAGATCACCTTCACAGAGACGCTGTAGCGTTTGTGGGGCTCCAGCTGGGTGATGACGTAGGCAGTGGAATCTTGGCCAGTGCGTCTGGAGTAGACCAGGACCTGGGAGTCCTGGTGGAGACACTCGATGGTGTAGGAGTCAAAGTCGGCCTCCGGGGGCCCCCAGGAGCAGGAAATGGAGGTAGAGCTCTGAGGGCGACAGTGGAGGCTGTGGACCCGCTCTGGTTCTGAAGAAACAACAGCAGACTGGACTGAAGTATTTTCAGATACTATACTATATAATATATATACATACTATACTATATATATAGAACATATTATACTATGGTATGTAGTATGAAGTATATACAGTATAGTATGTAGTATATAGTATACAGTATAGTGTGTAGTATATACAGTTTATTATGTAGTATATACAGTATAGTATTTAGTATATACAGTTCAGTGTGTAGTATATACAGTATATACAATATAGTATACAGTATATACAGTACAGTATGTAGTATACAGTGAAGTGCTGCCCCCTACTGGTGCGGATGCTGTTGGTGATGGCTGAGCTGTAGGAGGTCTCGGGCCCAGCGGCCCCGCTGACGGTGCAGAGGCTGAAGGTGTAGAGTCGTCCGGGGAACAGTCCTCGAAGGATCCGGCTGCCCGACGTCCGGCTGTGGTACGGGTTGATGACGGACAGACGGTCTGCAGGAGTCCACTGCAGGTCAAAGTCATCGTAGTCAGAACCCACCGGACCGCTCCACGTGATCTCCACAGACGTGTTAGTGACTCCTCCAAACAAGAAGGAGGTGGCAGGTCTGGGAGCTGAGGAACAGGAGAGGAGGAGGAGGAGAGAGGAGGAGAGGGAGAGGAAGAGAGAGGAGAGGAGAGGAGAGGAGGAGGAGAGAGGAGGAGAGGGAGAGGAGAGGAGAGGAGAGGAGAGGGAGGAGAGGGAGAGGAGAGGAGAGGAGAGGAGAGGAGAGGAGAGGGAGAGGAGGAGAGAGGAGAGGGAGGAGAGGGAGGAGAGGGAGAGGAGAGGAGAGGGAGAGGAGAGGAGAGGAGGAGGAGAGAGGAGGAGAGGGAGAGGAGAGGAGAGGAGAGGAGAGGAGGAGGAGAGAGGAGGAGAGGGAGAGGATAGGAGAGGAGAGGAGAGGAGAGGAGAGGAGAGGAGAGGGAGAGGAAGAGAGAGGAGAGGAGAGGAGAGGAGAGGAGAGAGGAGGAGAGGGAGAGGAGAGGAGAGGAGAGGAGAGGGAGAGGAAGGGAGAGGAGAGGAGAGGAGGAGGAGAGAGGAGGAGAGGAGAGGAGAGGAGAGGAGAGGAGAGGAGAGGAGAGGAGAGGAGAGGAGAGGAGGAGGAAAGAGGAGGAGAGGGAGAGGAGAGGAGAGGAGAGGAGGAGGAGAGAGGAGGAGAGGGAGAGGAGAGGAGAGGGAGAGAGGAGGAGGAGAGAGGAGGAGAGGGAGAGGAGAGAGGAGAGGAGAGGAGAGGAGAGGAGAGGAGAGGAGAGGAGAGGAGAGGGAGGAGAGGAGAGGAGAGGAGAGGAGAGGAGAGGAGGAGAGGAGAGGAGAGGAGAGGAGAGGAGAGGAGAGGAGAGGAGATTACTGACTGATGTAAAAGATTTTATAGAAACACGTCAGCCTTTAGAAGCTTCATGGATCAATGATGATCAATGACGATCAGTGATGATCAGTGATGATCAGTGATGATGATCAGTGATGATTAATGGATGATCTGTGGGGGGGGGGGGGCAGCAGGGGGCGCTGCAGCCTCCAGCTGTGGGTGGTGATGGGTCTGTAAAGTGGTTTAAGGATTTCCAGGTTCTTCCAGGAGTTCCAGGACCCTATAGGACTAATAAATGCAGCGTCAGCGTCTCACCGGTCCGGCCCAGCGTGCTCGCTCTGTTGCTCAGCTCCCCGCTCACACTCAGCACCTCGGTTCGGTACAGTCGGCCCGGGACCAGGTCTGAGAAGACGAACTCGGTGACCTCTGACCCCAGCTGCTGCTGTGAGCGCTGAGAGCCGTCGGGGTTGAAGAGAGTCAGCCGGTACTGGCTCAGATCTCCACTGGGCCGGTCCCAGTTCACCCACAGAGCATCAGACTGGTTTCCACTGTGAGCCCTCAGAGACGCCACCGCTGCTGGGACTGAAGACGAAACGCAGGACAAAAAATTGATCAGACAGTCAGTCCAGCTGTCTGCCGACTCCACCAAACTTCAGTATTTTAATGATTTCATGATGTCACTGATGTTTTATCGTTTTCTTCTGCCTGTTTTTATTCTCTGAGCGCAGACTGAGGTAACCTGATGACATCACTACGACATCATGATGTTACAACAGACCGATTCATCATTACCCTCCCTTACCTGTCCTGGCCCAGACAGCTGATTGGTTGCTCTGCTCCCCGCTGTGAGTCACCACCACCATCCTGTATGGAGCTCCAGGTCTTAGACCCTGGAAGGAGCACTGCTGACTGCTGGACTGGCCTCGCCGTCTCTCCTGCAGCGAGTCGTCACTTTTGTATAAGAAGAGCTCGTAGAGCTCAAAGTCTCCCTCTGGTGGAGACCAGTGGAAGGACAGGCTGGTGCTGGCGTTGGCTTTAACGCACAGATTGGTGACGGCTGCTGGACCTGTCAGGAAGAAGAAACACTTTTCTCTCTAAATATTAGAGACTATTCAAATATTAACTGTTTTTATTTAACAAAATCCTCCGTTTTATATGTTTTTCTCAACAACAATTTTCTTGAAATATAAATAAAAGTTCTCCCGAAAGTTTTTCTTGAAAACGTTTTTTTTCCTGTTAAATATGAAATGTTATTATGTTATATATATACTGTGTATTATATTATTCTCTCGATAAATGAAAACTTTTTGCTTTTTGAAAAATATCTAAAAAAGAACTTTTCTTGCCTCTTTTACAAAACAATTGAGCTTCTTTTCTGGAAATATTCCAACCCAATTATTGATTTTTATTTCTTGTTGAAAAATAACCACGACCAATCAGAATATTCTTCTTGAAATACACAAAAAGTCATCAAGTAGAACACAAAAGTTAGTTTGTTCCTGAGAAATAAGACTTGTTTTCCTGATAAACTTCAGTCTGTCTCTTTGCTAACAGCAACCTGACACCTGCTGATAGAAGAACACTGAGTTCGAAACAGGAAGTCTTACGTGTGCGAGCCTCGACGCTGACCCCTGGGCTGCGGACCCCCCCACTGGTGGTCTGGACCAGGACTCGGTACTTCCTGCCCGGCATCAGGCCGTCGAACCTGCAGCTGGTCTGTCCAGAGGGCCGAGAGGAGTTTGACACTAGGCCACCTCTGTCGTCCAGGAGCCGCAGGACATATCCGTCAGACACACCAAGAGCTTCCTGCCAGCTCACCTGCAGGCTGCAGGTGGAGTGGAGGTCCTCCACCTGGACACCCGTCACCGCTGAGGGCACTGAACACAGGTACATAACTTAGGTCAAAGGTCAAGGTCAAATTTATTTATATGGTACATTTAAAAACAACCAAAGTTGACCAAAGTGCTTCACAGGTTCAGGAATTCACAGTACAAATAGATACATCAAACAAGCAGGGAATACAAAAAAGAAAAAACAGTATGTGGAGGCAAGATGTCCATGTCTAACTAGAGTTAAAAGCCAGTGAGAAAAAGTAGGTTTTTAACAATGTCTTGAACGTTTCGGTGGTCCGAGCAGTTTTAATTTGCGGAGGCAAAGAGTTCCACAATTTAGGAGCAACCACTGAAGACGCTCTGTCACCTTTACTCTTCAGTTTGGATCTTGGGATGTTGAGAGCCATCAGAGAGGACGACCTCAGAGCTTTAGCTGGAGAGTAAATGTTGATGAGCTCACATAAATATGGAGGTGCCAAGCCATTTAAAACCTTACAAACAAACAATAAAACCTTAAAATCAATTCTGAAGTGGACAGGAAGCCAGTGGAGAGAAGCTAAAACTGGAGTGATGTGCTCATACTTTCTGGTCTTAGTTAAAAGCCGAGCAGCAGCATTTTGCACCAGCTGAAGTCTATTAAGAGACGACTGATTCAGACCCACATACAAAGAGTTGCAGTAATCAAGTCAAGTCGTTACAACTGCGTGTATGACTGTTTCAAAGTCTTTAAGGGGCAGATACAGCTTAACTCTGGCTAATAGTCTGAGTTGGAAAAAGCTGGTTTTGACAACAGAACTGATTTGCTTGTCAAGCTTGAAAGCACTGTCAATAATCACACCCAAATTCCTAGTAAATGGTCGAACGTAGGACCAAAGATGGCCAAAAGGGCCAGCACAGCCCTCCAGCTGACCAGGATGACCAAAGACAACAACTTCTGTTTTGTTTTCATTAAGACAGAGGAAGTTCAGATCTAGCCAGGTTTTTAAAATCACTCAAGCAGTTAAAGCAAGGGCTGCAGGGAGTCTGAATCATTAGGCTGGAATGGCAAGTAGAGTTGTACATCATCCGCAAAGCAATGAAAGGAGATGTTGTGCTTCTTAAAGATGGAACCCAAGGGCAGCATATATAATGAGAACAGTAGAGGACCCAAAATAGACCTTGGGGCACCCCCAGACGCTTGTGAACAGGCAAGGCAGGCAACTGCTTGGGGCCCGGAGTTGCCAGGGGGCCCCCGAGACTCGGGGCCCGAGGGCTGTTTTATGAATGTTTCAAAAGTATATTCGACACATGCCCCCCCTACCCCACCCCCCGCAAAAGACCACAATGGAAGAGAGAATTGAAAAA
This sequence comes from Pagrus pagrus, assembly GCF_965226575.1. Taxonomy (NCBI): domain Eukaryota; kingdom Metazoa; phylum Chordata; class Actinopteri; order Spariformes; family Sparidae; genus Pagrus; species Pagrus pagrus. Next base: position 238,864 of record NC_140194.1, read on the forward strand.
GACGGCTTGCTCTCAACCGACCTCCCTTTAAAAATAGAGGTTAAATAAACAACAATGGGCGATTTGCATTGACATCTCAAAACCTCCCGAATGGGGCCCCATGTCAATCAATCCCACCTCACGTTAACCTGTGTGATGCAGTGTTGCCAACTTAGTGACTTTGTCGCTACATTTAGTGAGTTTTCAGACCCGTCTAGTGACTCTTTTTCATAAAAGCGACTAGCGACAAATCTAGAGACTTTTTCTGGTGCATTTGGAGACTTGTGGAGACTCTGACGTGGAAGCACGTCGTTCAACGAGCAGCGAGTGCTGCCGTGCCAAAGAGGAGGACACCCACAGGACTGGGCCGTCTGTGGGTGCTTTGGCACGCCAGGCTTAAATTTCCCACCGCCAGGCTAAGCATTGTTTATTTATTTATTCAAAATAGGTTTGTATACATCAGTAACAAAGTTGAAAGCGCAATGGCGACATCTTATGGTCAACACGTGAACACATGGGGGGTCTGAGGTCAGGTGTCTTTTTCATCACCTAACACCCCACAAACCACTGCTAATGTCACTACATGCAAACTAGGCTACTTGTGATTGAACATAACGGGATGTCACAAAGAAAAGGCCAAAAAACGCTGGACTTTTTCTTCCGAAGTTGGACGAACAAAGGCGCAGACGTTGAACCCGCTGGTTCACCTGTTGACCAGGAGTGCAGCGGCGTGACGTTGGCTGAGGAGGCTGCTCTGCCTGCAGCGGACGACGAGCTAACATCCATATGAGGTAGCTAGCTAACATAGTAGCTGTCTCATCGAGGCAGCTAGTATGGATGTTAGCTCGTCATCCGCTGCAGTGGCAGAGCAGCCTTCTCCGTGCCGCAATGGGAAACATAGAACCAGCAGATTTAATCAAAATTGGTTGGTGGACCCAAATTCAGTCGGTGGCTGTACCTGACCAATTATTGTCAGTTTTATTTTGTTTGTTTTGTACTACGTGAAAATATTAACAATATTAAGTGCGCTAATTTCACAGTGGTTTAGTAGTAAAACACCGCTATTAAATTCAGCGTTAGATGCTTTTATTGAAGCTTCTTGCACTACTTATAGGCAAGATGTGCTAAACGCTCATGTTGGGTCTCCACCATCGCACCAGCATCAATATGGCAGCAAGCAGAAGCACATGTAAACAATGCCACATTGTGTCACGTGTAAATATATGTCACTGAGTTGCAGTTGGAGCTTAAATATTGTCAATAAATGTCTTATAATAACACATGATTACATTGATTATTACAGTAATTTTTTCAAATTTCCAGTCAACTTTTAACATTGATTTAATGCGAGGCAGTATGGAACCAGTCTAAATTCTACTACGTCATGAATCTGTTACCTCCAGGGCACTGCCACCAGTCAGCTGCTGGCCTGTGTCAGGCCCCTGTCACAAAAAAAAACATGCTTCGCCGCCGGTGGGCCGCCCTTCCAACCTACCACCAGGCTTAGCAAGTTTCCTGGGGGAAACCCTGTATATCATATATAACAGTAGCAGTGACTCACCTGTGCGCCCGGTGGCCGTGCTGTTGTTGAGCAGCTCTCCACTGACAGACTGAACCGTCACGCTGTACGTCTGTCCGGGCTGCAGCGAGCCAAACGTCACCTCGTTGTGGTGTTTGAGGATGGGCCGGACGTCCAGCTGTCTGTCCTGTCTGAACAGGAACACCGAGTATCCGTCCACGTCGCCGTGACCCGGAGTCCAGCTCACCTTCAAGCTGCTGCTATCTCCACCGTTACTGACGTGGATGTTCTTCACTTTACTGGGGACTGAAGAGAGAACAGACCTGAGCTGCTTCACTTTATCTCTGTCAGAGTTTCAGAGTGGAGCTGCAACCAGAACTCCTGATAATCAGTTCAGCCTTCAGTCAGTTTCAAACATTGTGTGGTTCTGACAGTAAATGAAGAGTCTGTGTTCTGGTCTGGTTGGACTGAAGACATGTGACTGACTAAACAACTGATCGTTAGTTAGTTTTATCACTAGTAATCACATTTCCATGTGCATTTCATTGTTGTTGCTGTGATGCCTCTTTATGTACTTTCATTCCTGTCAACCATCCATTATAATTGTATACATTGTGATCTCGTTGATCTGCTCTGTACATGCGACATCTATTGCACGTCTGTCCGTCCTGGGAGAGGGATCCCTCCTCTGTCCGTCCTGGGAGAGGGATCCCTCCTCTGTGGCTCTCCCTGAGGTTTCTTCCGCATTTTTTTTCCCTGTTAAAAGGGTTTTTCTGGGGAAAGTTTTTCCTCACTCGAATCGAGGGTCGAAGGACAGAGGGTGTCGTCTCTGTACAGATTGTAAAGCCCTCTGAGGCAAACTGTGATTTGTGAATTTGGGCTATACAAATAAAATTTGATTTGATTTGATTTGATTTGATCGTGGAAATAATGTGCAGATTAATCGTTAATTCATTTAGTAGCATTCTGCTAAACACCTGAAGTATCTGGACTTGTTTTAAAAGTAAAGAACGAGACGTCTCCGTACAGCTCGTCTGCTGCGATCAGAGTCTGCAGAAGAGACGAGATCACAGACTGGTGTGAAGATGTTGTTTACAACCTTGATGTGCGGCTCAGCTCGTGCTAACGCTGTTAGCGTAGTAGCTACAGTGAAGGTTTCAGCTTATAAAGGTGTAAATAATGTCTGTTCAGATCAGTTTGGGACCGATTCTGGTTTCCACAGTTCTGGTCTGGTCTCACCTGTGCGGCCCTCGATGAACTGGGCCCTCTGGTTGGGGCCGCTGAAGGTGGAGACCAGGATCTTGTAGAGACGTCCAGGTGTGAGAGATGACAGCACACACTCTCCCACGCCGCTGCCCAGAGTGACGGGAGGAAACACCTTCATGTCGTTGAACAGCAGCTGCACCTCGTAGTGATCCACATCACCAGGGGCTGCGGACCACGTCACCCGCAGGTCCTCGGTACTCCGACCTGCCAGAACCAGAGACTGGACCGCCGCCGGGACTGCAGGATGGACAGAAGAAGGACTGAACTGAGTCTGAGTGAGACCCCAGAGACACTCGAGCTGCTTCTGATGAGCCCAGATGGACTCTAACAGTTCTGATGTGATGGATCAGAACAGATACTGACTGATCACTTGTTAAGAGATCATTATTATTATTATTATTATTATTAAATATTACATCAGATAAAAACATCATGTCAGACATCAGTTTGATGAAGTGACAGTAACCCTCGACACGTTCTGACTCAGGTGACATCATCAACGGTCAGAGGGGTCAGGGGTCACTCACAGGTGCGTCCGTGGGTGGAGGTGCTGGTTTCGTAGGTCCCGCTCCAGGTGCTGATAAGCACTGTGTAGAGCCGGCCAGGTACCAGGCCGCTGAACACACACTCGTTCTGCATCTTCAGGAGCGTTTTGTTCTGCAGGAACACGTTGTTGTGTTTGATGAACACCTGGTACAGGTCGAAGTCTCCGGCGGCGTGACGCCAGTACACCTTCAGGTAGTCGTCCCGAGCGGCGTGAGTCGCCGTTGGATTCTGCACCTTCGACGGTTCTGACACAGGAAAGAGTTCAGGTTACAAATACTACAAGAGTACTGTGATTACTGCAGGTGAGAAGGTACGATGTGTAACCAATCAAATCATCTGTATCTGAAGTGGGCGAGGCTGAAATCAGACAGTTTGTGATTTTATTATTGATTATGAAACAGTTTCAGATGCATGAACCTCCATCAGCTCCACCTCAACAGTACTGACTGTGACCTGCAGGTGGATCTCATGTAAAGTTTGACCCTTCACAGCAAAGGTCGCGGCTGTACTCACGTGTCCTCTGTTGGACGGAGGTGGTGTTGTGGTGGAGACCGCTGCGGGAGCTGATGGAGATGTTGTAGAGCCGTCCGGACACCAGGGAGTTGAAGACACACTCCGGGCTGGACTTGGACACTGACACGGTGTGCAGCGTCCTGTCGCGGTCACTCAGTGTCACCAGGTAACTGTCCACCTCACCTGCCGCCGGACGCCACGACACACTGAGGAAGTCACTGCGCCCGTTGTTACTGACTGTCACCTCACCCACTCCAGCTGGGACTGAGGGGGGAGGCAGAGAGAGAGAGGGGGAGGTCAGAGAGAGACCCTAGATCCTAGGCCCTAGGACGCAATTCATGAAATCTATCAAAGATGTTGATATAATTGTACTGACAGAAACATGGTGTCAAAATGATTTGCTCACTCACTGTCCTCCAGGATATAATGAAGTCATGGTGCCCTCTATGAGATTAAAAAACATACGCGAGGGCAGAACATCGGAGGGATCTTGGTGTGAAGGAGATCTTTGCCGTCAGATCTCACCAGTAAAACAGGGGAAATCACACATTTGGTTGAGATTAGATCAAACCCTAGGTGTAACAGACAGGGATCTATATCTCTGCGCAATATATATACCCCCAGTAGATTCTCCTTATTTTGAAGAAGACATTTTTGTCACTCTCCATTCAGAAACTCTTCCAGGCCCAGGGAAACGTGCTTCTAACTGGAGATCTGAATGGACGAACAGGAATCGAACCTGATGTCATGGACCCACAGGGCAACGACCATGTATTTGGTCTGGCCCCCTGTTTACCACACCAACCATCACCCGTCAGAACAACCTTGACTCTGAAATAAATCAAAGTGGCAGGAGACAGTGCATCTCTGTCGGCCTCAGGCCTGTACATAGTTAATGGCAGGTTCAGAGGGACTCTCTGGGAGATTCACACTCCTCAGCTCTTGGGTCTAGTGTAGTAGACTATGCAGTCACTGACATGGACCCCTCCACTACCAGTGCATTCACTGTCAGACAGCAATCCCCCCTCTCAGACCACAACCAAATACATGTGTCCTTTAAACTCTCGGATCAAATGAGACACAACAAGGGAACCCAGCAAGCTGTTTCAATAAATCCTCCTGACAGACAGTGGAGACAAACTCATCATGGCCTCCAGCTCACCTGATCTGATGAGTGACATATCAATATATGACCAAAACCAACATGTCTCTACCAGAGATGGTGTCAACAAGGCCACTGATGACATCAGTATGATATTTCATAAGGCAGCTATTAAAGCTGAAGCCTGTTAAAAGGCAAAACGCTGACAAATGGTTTGATCAAGAACGCAAGACCATCAGAAAAGACCTGAGAAAAATAACACATGAAAAACATCGGCAACCACCCAGCCTTACGCATCAGACACAGTGACATGTTAAAGAAATAGAAATGTACGATTAGGAACAAAAAACTAAATGATAGCCACATGAAACTCGAAGATATTGAGAACGCCGCTAATCAAAATCAATTCTGGGATAAAAAGCAACAGACATCATCCAACATGGTGACATCTGGAGAGCACTGTGACAATCTGTACAAAGACAGACCAATAAATCAAATCAATTCAGATCAGTGTATTATACAAGAAAACCTCCAAACATTAGAAGAAACTATTAAAGACAACCCTGATTTCACAATTACTTGGGAAGAATCGACCACACAGACAAAATGTCTCCAGCCGAGGACAGCTTGTGGTCCAGGCAGCATTAAAAACCAAATGCTCTCTGCAGCAGCCAGAGCTGCAGGCTGCAGTGTTACAGCTGTTCAACACTGTGTTACAGTCGGATGTTTTCCTCACATCTGGTGCAAAGGGCTCATTTCCCCCATTCATAAGAGTGGGGACACATCAGACCTGATAACTAGCGTGGCCTCTGTGTCAGCAGCTGTCCAGGTGAATCATTCTGAGTATTCTGAATAACAGAAAACCAGATTTCCTTGAGGACTCCATCTTGAGTAAAAGTCAAAGTGGCTTCCTCCCAAAACACCGCACCACCGACCATGTACAGACCCTTCACACTGTGATTAACAAACATGTTCACCAAACAAAACATGGTCACATATTCACTTGTTTCATTGATTTCATGAACGAAACCAGGAACATTTATTTTAACAAGTTCAACTCTGTAATCTCAGAGTTCAAAGAGCTGAACGGCATCTCAACATTAAAACACACACACACACACACACACACACACACACACACACACACACACACACACAGGATATACTGTATATATAATTAATGTAAATCAATCTTGGTGTTGTTATTTGTTGTGTTCTGTCCGAGTGTTTGGACGAGTTGTGTTTTGATGCTTTGGCAACATTGTTGTTAAACTTTCATGCCAATAAAGCTCCTTTGAATTGAACTGAACTGATCTGAGCTGAACTGAACTGAACTGAACTGAGATATGTCAGTGACTGAACACATGTCTCACAGAACCGGGCCTGTCTGAGCCATAAAGGATCAGTCTGCTGTTTCTGATCATGTTCTGACTCAGTTCTGTCTGAGGCTCGTTGGTTCTGAGCGGTGTCACAGACCACAGCAACAAACTGTCTCCACTCAGCTGCTGTTTGTATTGTACTCATGGATGTAATAGATTACTGTGATACTGAAGATTCTCAGGGGAGTCATCATTACATCAGTGTGTGTTGTCCCGACACGTGTTCTGATGTTCTGATCAGCTCAGTGGTTCCACTTTTATCACCAGGAGGAAAGTTTCAGACGTCCTAACAAACTCTTCACTGTGTTCTGATCGTCCTCCAGGAACAGAACCTGTTTCCCAGCAGCACAAAATAATGTTTTTATTTAACAATGGAGGTCCACTTCCTGCTCCTGACAGGAAGTCCCGGACACACACACACACACACACACACACACACACACACACACACACACACACACACACCCCCCCCCCCCCGACAGGTTGTTGTTGTCGACGCTTCCTGAAAATTCCTGCTTTTCAATAATATCCCACACACACACACACTCTCACACACTCTCACACACACACACACACACACACACGTCTACATGAACTTCTTTCTGTCTTTGTGTCTGCTTGTTTGTCCCACTGGTGGACGGGTTATGATTGTTACCTGTGCGTCCCTCTGCCACAGTCTGTCTGGAGGTGTGTCCGGCTCGGACGGTGGTGACTACCACCCTGTACAGAGCTCCAGGTCTCAGAGAGTGGAAGCTGATGCTGGTGGTGTCGGCCTCCACGCTCTGGTTCTTGATGACGCTGCTGTCGTGGACCAGCAGGACGCGGTAAGAGTCCAGGTCTCCGGAGGCTCTTTCCCACGTGGTCTGCAGGCTGTCGGTGGAGCCGTCGTTAGAGACCTGCAGCCTGGTGACCTGAGCCGGAGCTGACAGGGACCAGAGAGACAGAGACAGCTGAGACACCGAGTCCACCTGGTCCTGGTGACTGGGACAGACATCTTGTTTCACAGTGTGTCCTCACATATCGTTAATAAATCAATAAATTAATCAGACGTACCGGTCTGGGCGGTCACAGAGGCAGAGCTGGTCAGGTCGCCGCTGTTGGTCGTCAAGGTGACGGTGTACAGGCGTCCTGAGGTGAGGCTGTTGAAGGTGCACTCTCTGACCTCCCAGGTGAGGTTCCTCTGAGCCACGACGGTGGCGGGGTCCGCTTGTCTGAGGACCATAGTGAAGCTGTCCCATTCACCAAGCGGCCGAGTCCACTGCACGCTCAGACTGCTTTCATCAGAGTGACGCAGGAACAGCTGCCGCACGGCGCTGGGGGCTGGACAGACGAGACCCGTTATGACAAACGCATTCTGACTTTTATTCAAAATTAATTAGTGTTTGATTCTTGAACTCTTTTTCTTCTCTCTGAGTGACATGAAGCCGTCACAGTCAAACTGACCCAGTCGTCCAAGGCAGCGTGCCGTGTTACCCAGCATGCCGCTGTGAACCGTGACCTCGGCCTCGTAGAGTCGTCCTGGCACCAGAGCGAGGCCAGAGAACGTGAGCTGTGTGCTCAGTTTACTGACGGTCTGATTCACCAGAACCACAGAACCGTTCCTCAGCAGGATGCTGTAGTTCTCCCAGTGTCCTCTGGGGGGCGACCAGCTGAGCCTCAGCGTCCTACCGTCAGCGAGAGGAGACATGAGGAGAGACGAGGCGGGCTCAGGGACTGCAACAGGACACAGGGACATCAGCACAAACACTGAATTCATCTCAAACATGAAGCTCTGTGATTGGCTGTCTGCCAGTCAGACACAGGTGAGTCTTGTTACCTGTCCTCCCTCTGCTGCAGCTGTCTGAGCTCCGTCCTCCAGCTGAGCTCCTCACACACAGCTGGTAGCTGCGACCGGGCGTCAGACCCTCTAACACCACCTGGGTGATGTTGGGAGGCAGCTGGCGCTCCTGGGGGGTGGATCCCAGAGCCGACAGGGTCACCAGGTAGAGGTCGACGCCCCCTGCAGGTGACAGCCAGGAGGCCTGCAGACGGTCTGAGCTGCCGTTGTTGTCCAGGACCAGGTGCGACACGATGGCTGGAACTGAGAAGAAGACTCACTCGGACTTACTTCATTTATCTTCTGTTTCCTTCACACAGACTTCTTGTTACAACATCTACCTGTGGCGGCCTGTTTAGAGGCGGAGCTCTGCAGGCCGACAGCCTCTGTTACCACGGTGATGGTGTACAGGGTCCCGGGTTGCAGGCGGTCCAGCTGAGTGGAGGTCACTGTGTTTTGTAGAGTGACGTTCTTCAGCAGAACCCCGTCCTGATCCGACAGCAGAACCCTGAACTGCTCGGCTCTGCCCGGTCCAGCCTGCCAGGAAACACCGAGGCTGTCTGAGGACGAGGACGTCACCTGGAGGCCACGAACAGGTGACGGAGCTGGACAGTTTATAGAAGGTGACAGACAGTTGAATAATAATGAATTTAAGGCACAGGTGTCCTCTGCAGGTCCTGGACAGGTGTCTGACAGAGGGACATTTTATACCTGAAACTTCATCCATAATAAAAACATCAGTGAAGACAAACACTGAAACACATCAGGATGCTACAACATGAGCTAACCCTTCAGAATAAAAGCCTCCCTACTCCTATAGTATCAGATTAAAGGAGCAGTCCATCCAGAAAGTAACTCAGTCATCATCTCCTCCTGATGATATAAAGTCAGGCTCAGTCATCGTCTCCTCCTGATGATATAAAGTCAGGCTCAGTCATCATCTTCTCCTGATGATATAAAGTCAGGCTCAGCCATCGTCTCCTCCTGATGATATAAAGTCAGGCTCAGTCATCATCTTCTCCTGATGATATAAAGTCAGATGAAGTCTCGTAGTCCACAGAACATTTCTGGAGCTTCACAGTAAAACAGAGTTGCAGCGTTCTGCTGAACACCTGAAGCAGCTGGAGATGATTTAAACATCAGATGTCTCCATGCAGCTCGTCTTTTTAAGAATGTCTGTGTCTTACACGTTAACGTGTGTGTGTGTGTGTGTGTGTGTGTGTGTGTGTGTGTGTGTGTATCCTGTGTTTGTGCTGCAGCAGAGATGGAAGAGGTTGATACGATTGTTTCAGCTGCTTAAAGAATGAGAAGGTTTCACAGAGTGGCGGTCGGTCCGGACAGGAAACAGAGTAAAACAGCAGAGGGTGGAGCAGGACGAGGACGAGGACGAGGACGAGGACGAGGAGCTCCGTCCTGAACTCTGGCCTGTTGTTACTGACGGTTTCCTCCCTGAGGAGAATTCACTGCTTCCTGCTGCAGCTCAGTGACCCCCGAGGACAACATGGCCGACTGGAGCAGCCTGAAGTGAGGAACTCATCGTGTCATTTCTTCCTCTGAGGATCAATAAAGTGTCAACTTACACTAGAATTATCAAAATCCACCAGCTGACATGGGAACCTTATAACGACGAATAATCAGTGACCACATTAACATATGTAATGACCACAGTTGCATAATTAACGACCACATTAACATGCTTAATGATCACCCTAACTCAATGAGTCATCAGTGATACCCAGGCGATCTTCTCACCTGTACGGACTGATGCGTTGCTCCTCTCTCCGTCCGTCCTGGACATCGCCGTCAGATGGTACAGGGTTCCGGGCTGCAGACCGGTCAGGTGACAGGTGAAGGACGGTCCACGGTCCAGCTCGCAGTCGGTGGATTGACCATCAGTCATCAGGCTGAAGTTACAGGACGGACCGGTCGAGGTCAGCGTCACCAGAACCGAGTCTGAGCTGCTGTTCGTCTCTGTCACGTTCACAGAGCAGCGGGGAGCCTCAGTGGACTGCACCTGAAACAGGAAGTGACATCACCACAGGTGAGAACTGCCCCCCACAGTTGAACAGAGGCGTGAACACTGATGGAATGTAACTAAGTACATTTACTCAAGCACTGTACTCAAGTACAATTATGAGGTACTTGTACTTCACTTGAGTATTTCCATTTTCTGCTACTTTATACTTCCACTCCACAACATTTATTTGATACCTTTAGTTACTAGTTACTTTTTTAAATGAATACATTTACTGGTACTTTTGATACTCAAGTACATTTAATATCAGATACTTTAAGACTGTTACTTGAGTACGATTCATAGATACTTTATAATATAGTAATATTTTACTTATACTACCATATCTTTACTTTTACTCGAGTATGACTTTTAGAAACTTTAAGTTTATTATCATTATCAGTGGTTGAAAGTAACCAAGTACATCTACTTGAAGTATTTCCATTTTATAGTACTTCCTACTTTGTAGGTGTTGTACATGTTTGACTTCACTACATTTACTTTATAACTTCAGTTACTTCACAGATTCACATTAATATTACACAATGTAATCTACTAATACATGATGAAATCAGACGTTATTGATCGCAGGAGACAAAATCAAAGAATGAGCTCCTTGTTTACCTGCAACAGATGAGTACTTTTACTTTAGTATAACTTTGAATGAAGGACCTTTAGTGTAACTGAGTATTTCTACAACGTGCTTTCAATATTTTTACTTGAGTAAAGTATTTGAGTAACTTCTTCCACCACCACCGATATTATATATTACATTGCATTATATTATATCACATAGAGGTGGAGTGTAAACAGCAGGCGTACAGGTGAACCTCAGGTGAACCTCAGGTGAACCGCTGACAGGACCCTGACTGGCTGCCTGACCTGTGAGACTCTACTGAGGGTAAAGCACCCGCGAGCAACAAGGACAACAGGATCCTTCAGTGTTTGTAGATTTCAAGACAAAACACCTGAACCAGAAAGTTGTACCAAATCAAACACAAAGATCACAGCGGTGGACAGACACGCATCAGACCTGCTGTCTGACACCGAGCTGTGACCACATGAACCATGAAGCCTGAGCAGGTCAGAGACTCTGACACACGTGTCCACGTGGAGGCAGGTGTCGTCACAGTGTGCATCTCTGTGGTCATTGAGCCTCAAACATCTGCCCGTCGCCCTGATCGAGTCTAAAAACACTGACTCACCTCGTTCACGCTCCAAAACAAGCCGAGTATCAAACACGTGAACATCACGGCCGCTGGTTTAAATCCGTCCGCTCAGCTGAACAAGAAGAAACGAGGAACGACAGAGCTGACATCCCGAGGACGGACAGTCTGATGATCCACACGGTCACCGAGCGTCAAAGTGTCTCTGAAGTGTTCAAGACCAGACTCCTTCTACATCTTCATCATCCTCATCATCTTCATCATCCTCATCATCACAGCAGGACTGCTTCCATCAGCTTCAGACCCTCACCCACCTCACCCGCCTTCCTTCCTGCCCGCCTCCACTTTCTCTGACGACCTTTAACATCCATCAGAGCAGCAGCAGCCATTGTTACGCCTCAGTGAGAGTTATCCAATCAGGAAGCAGCCTGAGATCAGGGCCAGAAGCTGACACTAATAATAGAAGAGCTGTGGACCAGTGAACCTTCAGACTCACCTGGTGACCAGGTGAAGGCTCACAGCCTCCTCTCTCTCTCTCTCTCTCTCTCTCACACACACACACACACACACACACACTCTCTCTCTCTCTCTCTCACACACACACTCTCTCTGTCTCTCTCTCTCTCTCACACACACACACACACACTCTCTCTCTCTCGCTCTCTCTCTCACACACACACACACACACACACACACACACTCTGTCTCTCTCTCTCACACACACACACAAACACACACACACACACACACACTCTCTCTCTCTCTCTTTCACACACACACTCTCTCTGTCTCTCTCTCTCTCTCACACACACACTCTCTCTGTCTCTCTCTCTCTCTCTCTCTCTCTCTCTCTCTCTCTCTCTCTCTCTCTCTCTCTCTCACACACACACACACACACACACACACACACACACACACACACACACACACTTCTTCTTCTTCTTCTTCTTCTTCTTCTTCTTCTTCTTCTTCTTCTGTTTCTGTGTCTGATGAAGCAGTTGGCTGCTCTTGTGTAGCGTCTTCAATGTGACCAGAAGTTTCTGTTCCTGTTCACTCGCTGCTATTTTTATTATTTACTGAAGCTGAAAAGTCACAATCTGTCTACATGGAGTGTGGGTGGAGGTTTGAACCATCATGGTGGATCAGAGACAAACTGTCAGTGAAGACAACATGTCCCACACTTCTCTTCATTAGACCATTAAAGTCCAGATTCATCACCGAGACAATCAGCAGCTCTGAGCTCAGCTAAATGCTAACATCAACATGCTAACATGATGATATTCAGTAGGTATAATGTTTCTCAGGTTCACCATCTTAGTTTAGCATGTTAGCATGCTAACATTAACTTATTAGCGACTTAACCATTGCAGAATATCCAGAACGCTGCAGTGCGCCTCATTTTCAATCTACCCAAACTCTCCCATGTGACCCCCTCCACTGGCTTCCTGTTGCGGCCCGCATCAGATTCAAGACCATGGTGCTGGCCTTCATAGCCGTCAACCGAACTGCACCCATCTACCTCTATTTTCTCTTTCGAGGCGGCTGTAGCTCAGGAGGTAGAGCGGGTCGTCTAGTAATCGGAAGGTCACTGGTTCAAATCCCGGCTCCCCTCTGTTACATGTTGAAGTGTCCTTGAGCAAGATACTGAACCCCAAATTGCTCCTGATGAGCAGTTGGCGACTTGCATGGCAGCCTCCGCCAGTGGGTGAATGTGGCAAGCATTGTAAAGCGCTTTGAGCTGTCAGTAGACTGAAGAGCTATAGAAATGCAGACCTTTACCTCCAAACACTGGTCAGACCACACGCCCCAGCGCGAGCACTTCGCTCTACTACATCAGGTGGCCGGCTGGTACCGCCATCGCTGAGAGCAAACAAAGGTCGCTAAAAAGCCGCGACTCTTCTCTGTTCTGGCGCCTCAGTGGTGGAATGAACTCCCGACCAACGTCAGGACAGCAGAGTCACTCGCCATCTTCTTCTTATTTTATGGACGGTGAAATGTTGTGTTTCTTTTTTGTGACAAATGTACTTATTGTAAGTCGCTTTGAACAAAAGCGTCTGCTGAATGTAAATATAATGTAAATGTCTCCTCCTGATGATATAAAGTCAGGCTCAGCCATCGTCTCCTCCTGATGATATAAAGTCAGGCTCAGTCATCATCTCCTCCTGATGATATAAAGTCAGGCTCAGCCATTGTCTCCTCCTGATGATATAAAGTCAGGCTCAGTCATCGTCTCCTCCTGATGATATAAAGTCAGGCTCAGTCATCATCTCCTCCTGATGATATAAAGTCAGGCTCAGCCATCGTCTCCTCCTGATGATATAAAGTCAGGCTCAGCCATCGTCTCCTCCTGATGATATAAAGTCAGGCTCAGTCATCATCTCCTCCTGATGATATAAAGTCAGGCTCAGCCATCATCTCCTCCTGATGATATAAAGTCAGTTGAAGTCTCGTAGTCTACAGAACATTTCTGGAGCTTCACAGTAAAACAGAGTTGCAGCATTCTGCTGAACAACTGAAGCAGCTGGAGATGATTTAAAACAGAAAAACAACCAAAGAAACATCAGATGGAGATAAAAAATATAAAATGTTACTTTCTGTGTTTAATCTATAAACATTGTGATACTTGTCACTGATTCATGAAGTAACAGGAACATTCAGAGACACAGAAGTGAAGTAGCAGAATACTCACAGGTGCAGTCGTGGTGTCAGGTGCAGTTGTAGTCAGAGGAGGAGCTGTGGTTGTTCTGCTAGCTGTCATAGCTGCAAGTGTGGTTGTACTGGTCTTGGTGGTGGGTGGAATCGTTTTGATGGTTGTTGCCATGGTTGTGGTTGGAGTGGGTGTGGTCGTGATGACAGAGGTTGTTGCGGTCTCTGTCATTGTGGATGTCACAGATGTGGTTACAGGTGTGGTTGCAGGTTTGGTTGTAGGTGGTGTTGTAGGACTGGTGGGTGGGGCTGTTGGAGCAGAGCTGGTGATCCTCTCGGTGGACATCACTCCAGCTGTTGGAGACATGGGTGGAGCTCGTTCAGTGGTGATGCTGTCTGAGAGTTTTGGATGGGGTGGGGTCTGTGAAGTCGTAGGTGGGACATGGGGGGTGGAGGGTGGATGTGTCTCCACGACTGATGTAGACATCACACCTGCTGTTGGACCATCAGGTGTAGCTGTAGTGGAGGCAGGTGGAGGGAAAGTCCTGCTGTGGGATGTCTCTGTGTCAGGAGTCGAACGTGTCCATTCAGAACGAACCGATAAAACAACAGCAGCGTCAGTGGTGGCGTCAGAGGTGACGTCAGTGATGGTGTCAGTGATGGTGTCAGTGATGGCGTCAGTGGTGGCGTCAGAGGTGACGTCAGTGATGGTGTCAGTGATGGCGTCAGTGGTGGCGTCAGAGGTGGCGTCAGAGGTGGCGTCAGAGGTGGCGTCAGTGGTGGCATCAGAGGTGGCGTCAGAGGTGACGTCAGTGATGGTGTCAGTGATGGCGTCAGTGGTGGCGTCAGAGGTGACGTCAGTGATGGTGTCAGTGATGGCGTCAGTGGTGACGTCAGAGGTGACGTCAGTGATGGTGTCAGTGATGGCGTCAGTGGTGACGTCAGAGGTGACGTCAGTGATGGTGTCAGTGATGGCGTCAGTGGTGGCGTCAGAGGAGACGTCAGTGATGGTGTCAGTGATGGCGTCAGTGGTGGCGTCAGAGGAGACGTCAGTGATGGTGTCAGTGATGGCGTCAGTGGTGACGTTAGAGGTGGCGTCAGAGGTGACGTCAGTGATGGTGTCAGTGATGGCGTCAGTGGTGGCGTCAGAGGAGACGTCAGTGATGGTGTCAGTGATGGCGTCAGTGGTGACGTTAGAGGTGGCGTCAGAGGTGACGTCAGTGATGGTGTCGGTGATGGCGTCAGTGGTGGCGTCAGAGGGGGCGTCAGGGGTGGCGTCAGTGGTGGCATCAGAGGTGGCGTCAGTGGTGGCGTCAGTGGTGGCGTCAGTGGTGGCGTCAGTGGTGGCGTCAGAGGTGACGTCAGTGATGGTGTCAGTGATGGCGTCAGTGGTGGCGTCAGTGGTGGCGTCAGTGGTGGCATCAGAGGTGGCGTCAGTGGTGGCGTCAGTGGTGGCATCAGAGGTGACGTCAGTGATGGTGTCATTGATGGCGTCAGTGGTGGCGTCAGAGGTGGCGTCAGGGGTGGCGTCAGTGGTGGCGTCAGAGGTGGCGTCAGTGGTGGCGTCAGTGGTGGCGTCAGAGGTGGCGTCAGGGGTGGCGTCAGTGGTGGCGTCAGAGGTGGTGGCGTCAGTGGTGGCGTCAGTGGTGGCGTCAGAGGTGGTGGCGTCAGTGGTGGCGTCAGTGGTGGCGTCAGAGGTGGCGTCAGAGGTGGCGTCAGAGGTGGCGTCAGAGGTGACGTCAGAGGTGGCGTCAGTGGTGGCGTCAGAGGTGGCGTCAGAGGTGGCGTCAGAGGTGGCGTCAGTGGTGGCGTCAGTGGTGGCGTCAGTGGTGACGTCAGAGGTGGCGTCAGAGGTGACGTCAGAGGTGGCGTCAGAGGTGGCGTCAGAGTTGACGTCAGTGGTGGTCTCTGATGAAGACCAGAGGACATCAGAAGACAGCAGCGTGACTGTCTGAGTCTCTGGTTCACTTCCTGTCCAGGTGAAGTGGCTGTGCGCTGTGGTGGTCTGATCACCTGTCCGGAGCTCAGGTGTGTTTGTACCTGATGAGGCATCTGTGAGCAGCTCAGCAGTGACCACGGCCAGACTGGAGGACACAACATGGCTGCTGTTTAAAGCCGACAGCTGTGTGACTGACGTGGACAGATCAGGACTGAACTCTGACCTCCTGGTTCGAGCTCTGATGATGTCATTCATGGACGTTAAAGCTCTGCTGGTGACTGAAGGGTGGAGCTGTGAGGTGGAGGCCTGTCGGGTGGTGCGGTGGGTCTTTACTCCATGTGATGACTCTTGGTTAGTGACAGTCATGGCAGGACTCCTGATGGAGTGGACGGTGCTGGACAGGCCCACTGGTTTATATGTGGAGGAATAAAAGATGGTGGAGACGCGAGTGGTGTCTGAAAAACAAAGAGAGGAACATCAGTTGCTGCTAAAATGTCCCAATGCTAACATGCTAGCTTGACAGCGCTGAGTGCTAACTATAGTCATGTTTGTTGTTTACGTTCATGACGATGATACGAGGTGTGTTCAGACGCATCTGAGCATCGGAAGAAGCTGATTGGCCTGGAGTGTTCGGCCAGTGATGTTAATTCAAACTGTACTCAGCACACAATTATGAAAAGTAACTGAGTAGATTATATAGTGTTATGCATACTTAAGTAGAAGTAATCTTACAGAGTGAAAAAATACAAAATATAGTACAACTTTACTAAAAGTACAAGTAACCAGAAAAAATTACTTAATTACAATCAATTGAGTAGATGTAATTAGTTACTTCCACCTCCAGCTACAGTCCCTCTAGAACACCACAGTAATCTGGATACAGACCCATCTGAGGTGGTGTGACAGTAATGTGGATACTGTGACAGGAAGAGCTGCTGACGTGTTTCCTGAACCAGCAGACAGCAGAAACAATGTGAGGAGGGAAGTCTCCTCTGACCATCGGCCTGTTCACCTCCTCTCATTAACGCTTCCTGTCACGCTGCCTCATGTTCACCATCTTAGGTTACTGTGTTAGCATGGTGACATTAGCTTTTAGCACTAAACACAGAGAACAGCTGAGGCTGATGGGAATGAAGCTAAAGAGCTTCAAACAGACGCTTCATTACTGCTCATCAGAGGTGGACAGAGTACACAACTTCACTACTTGAGTAAAAGTACAGATACTCCTTGTCAAATATTACTCCAATACAAGTAAAAGTAGCTTAGTCAAAATATTACTTAAGTAAAAGTACTAAAGTATTTGTTTAAAAAATTACTTAAGTAAAAGTATTTAAAAAATATCTCAGGAAATACAGGAAAGGAAAGTAGCTTAATGTCATTATACAATACACTGATGCGATTCTGCTACAGACGTGTTTATAGCTCAAAAATAAGCAAATAAAGGCAAGAAGCCTCAGAACACACACTCAGCTGCATTCATCAACAAGTGAAATATATTGCAGACAGCTGCGGTCAGTTCAGTATATTTTTGCATCTGACAACCATGCTTTCTCTACATAAAAAAGATGTAGATGCAGGCACAACAAGAACTGACATTTACAGATAAACAACTTATTGGCTAGTTTACTTTACTTATATCATACATCACAGCCAAAAATGAGCCGGATAACCCACATCAAAGACAGCCGCACCTCACTAACGCGTGCACACCCACTCTCTCTCTCTCTCTCTCTCTCTCTCTCTCACACACACACACACACACACACTCTCTCTCTTTCACAAACATTAAGCTAGCTAACGTTAGTAGCTACTTTACATACCGCGACGTGCTTTCTCAGGTTGGAAGACGAGTCTTTGTAGTCCGTGATATAATTGGTCCGCGGTAAGAACAACAGACATTTAAACTGAAACGAATCAGTTTTTGTGATTAAAATCTCAAACATGGGTTTGAGATAAGGCCACGGGTGCTCATGACGTAGTACAGGTACGGCAATACGGCTAAGACAAACCATACGCGAATCAGCAGAAACAGTTTATTTTCTCTGAATTTTGCAAAAAAAAAACGTAAGATCAAAAGTAGCGAGTAACGAGAGCATTAATAGAAATGTAGTGGAGTAAAAAGTACAATATTTGTCCTTCAAATGTAGTGGAGTGAAAGTAAAAGTATCCCCCCAAAATAATACTCAAGCAAAGTACAGATACTCAAAAACTGTACTTAAGTACAGTACTCAAGTAAATTTACTTCGTTACTGTCCACAACTGCTGCTCATTCACTGAGACGTTCTCCAGTTTGTCCACTGGATCCTTCACTACAGGTCAGACGGGCTGAACACGGTCCAACTGTGCTACAGTGCTGTTCTGATTTATTGTCTGGGGTCGAGCAGTAAAATCACACATCTGTGGGGTCACACAAATGAATGAATTTCTCAATGTAATGGGTATTTTGACATTAATGATGTAAACAGGTTAACAGAGGAACTACGCACCATCTTCTCTCTGAACGACCCGGCCTGTGTCTGTCTGGGCTGTGTGCCGTCATACCTTCATATTTAAATTAAATAACTGTGGTTGTGATAAAAGTCATGAACCTTTTATCATCAAATTCTTCTGAATAAACTCAGAAAATGTAGAAACATGAACAAAATGTTTCCTGACAAGTCAGCAGTTATTTGAAGTGTTTTGATAGTTTCATTCTTACATTCCTATTTTTACTTATTGTGACATCATTTCATAGATTATGATAAAATGTTTCATATATCTGAAATGTGTTTGGTCTGAAAGCTGTGAGTGGATAAACTACGACCACTGATGAAAACTGATAAAGATCAACCGGCCGTCACTTCATTGCACATTCTGTGATGTAACGATGTCATCATGAGCAGACAGCGTGATGATGTCTGTTATTAATCAAGTTTTCATGTTGTTTTCATTTCAGATCATGTCAACAACGACGTCCAGACTGTCTGCACACATTTATCAAACGGTTCATGTGAGTCATCAGATGATTCAACTCGTGACATCATAGTTGGGTGTGGTTACAGGTGCATCAGACCCAGGTGTTCAGACAGGTGTGTGTGTGTGTGTGTGTGTTTCCTCTCACCTGTCACGGTGCACAGTGATGTCATCAGCGTCTTCCCTCCTGAGTCGACGTCGTACTTCCTCCACTCTGACGTCTTCATGTGTTCTCCAATCACCAGCCGTGTCCCCAGTTTCCTCAGGTACAGGTGTGTCTCAGCCAATCCGAGAGCTCCCTCTGTGTTGTAGCAGCTCCACGCCGGCGCCTTCCTGCATGCGCTCAGTTTGACGAGGCGGGCGTGGACCGGCAGGCGGGGGCCGGGGTCCGCCCACAGACACCTGGACGATTGAGTGTGGAGCAACCTGGCTCCACCCAGCCACGCCCACTGCTGGGCGGGGTTAGTGACATCACAGTGTCCCAGGACAACCAGCTGACTTTGTGTTGACAGACACAACCCGTGTGGGGTCAACGTGACGAGGAAACCAGCTGAGGACACACAACACAGAGAGGATGACATTACAGACAGAGAGGATGACATCACAGACAGAGAGACAGGCAAGACAGACAGAAAGACAGACAGGCAGACAGACAGACTTTTATTTTAACAAGTTCAACTCTGTAATCTCAGAGTTCAAAGAGCTGAACGACATCTCAACATTCAAAGTACTCCTGGTAGAAGGAGACAGGGCATACCTGCTGCCCACTGTGTGTCAACATGCCACAACCCGAGACAGACACACACACACACACACACACACTGTATATATAATTAATGTAAACCAAGCTTGGTGTTGTGTTGTTATTTGTTGTGTTCTGTCCGAGTGTTTGGACAAGTTGTGTTTTGATGCTTTGGCAACATTGTTGTTAAACTTTCAAGACAATAAAACCCCTTTGAATTGAATTGATCATATAGAACATAATGATGATCTCATAGAACATGATGATGATCTTAAAGAACATAATGATGATCTCATAGAACATGATGATGATCTTAAAGAACATGATGATCTTAAAGAACATGATGATGATCTCATAGAACATGATGATGATCTTATAGAACATGATGATCTTAAAGAACATGATGATGATCTCATAGAACATGATGATGATCTTATAGAACACGATGATGATCTTATAGAACATGATGATGATCTTATAGAACATGATGATCTTATAGAACATGATGATGATCTCATAGAACATGATGATGATCTTAAAGAACATGATGATGATCTCATAGAACATGATGATGATCTTATAGAACATGATGATCTTAAAGAACATGATGATGATCTTATAGAACATGATGATGATGATCTTATAGAACACGATGATCTTATAGAACATGATGATGATCTTAAAGAACATAATGATGATCTCATAGAACATGATGATGATCTTAAAGAACATGATGATGATCTCATAGAACATGATGATAATCTTATAGAACATGATGATCTTAAAGAACATGATGATGATCTTAAAGAACATAATGATGATCTCATAGAACATGATGATGATCTTAAAGAACAGAATGATGATCTCATAGAACATGATGATGATCTTAAAGAACATGATGATCTCATAGAACATGATGATGATCTTATAGAACATGATGATCTTAAAGAACATGATGATGATCTCATAGAACATGATGATGATCTTATAGAACACGATGATGATCTTATAGAACATGATGATCTTATAGAACATGATGATGATCTTATAGAACATGATGATGATCTCATAGAACATGATGATGATCTTATAGAACATGATGATCTTAAAGAACATGATGATGATCTTATAGAACATGATGATGATGATCTTATAGAACACGATGATCTTATAGAACATGATGATCTTATAGAACATGACGATGATCTTATGAACATGATGATGATCTCATAGAACACGATGATGATCTTATAGAACATGATGATCTTATAGAACATAATGATGATCTTATAGAACACGATGATGATCTTATAGAACATGATGATGATCTTATAGAACACAATGATCTTATAGAACATGATGATCTTATAGAACATGACGATGATCTTAAAGAACATGATGATCTTATAGAACATAATGATGATCTTATAGAACACGATGATGATCTTATAGAACATGATGATCTTATAGAACACGATGATGATCTTATAGAACATGATGATCTTATAGAACATGATGATGATCTTATAGAACATGATGATGATCTTATAGAACATGATGATCTCATAGAACATGATGATGATCTTACAGAACATGATGATCTTAAAGAACATGATGATGATCTCAGAACATGATGATGATCTTATAGAACATGATGATCTTAAAGAACATGATGATGATCTTATAGAACATGATGATGATGATCCTATAGAACACGATGATCTTATAGAACATGATGATCTTATAGAACATGACGATGATCTTATGAACATGATGATGATCTCATAGAACACGATGATGATCTTATAGAACATGATGATCTTATAGAACATAATGATGATCTTATAGAACACGATGATGATCTTATAGAACATGATGATGATCTTAAAGAACAGAATGATGATCTCATAGAACATGATGATGATCTTAAAGAACATGATGATGATCTCATAGAACATGATGATGATCTTATAGAACATGATGATCTTAAAGAACATGATGATGATCTCATAGAACATGATGATGATCTTATAGAACACGATGATGATCTTATAGAACATGATGATCTTATAGAACATGATGATGATCTTATAGAACATGATGATGATCTCATAGAACATGATGATGATCTTAAAGAACATGATGATGATCTTAAAGAACATGATGATGATCTCAGAACATGATGATGATCTTATAGAACATGATGATGATCTTATAGAACATGATGATGATGATCTTATAGAACACGATGATCTTATAGAACATGATGATCTTATAGAACATGACGATGATCTTATGAACATGATGATGATCTCATAGAACACGATGATGATCTTATAGAACATGATGATCTTATAGAACATAATGATGATCTTATAGAACACGATGATGATCTTATAGAACATGATGATGATCTCATAGAACATGATGATGATCTTAAAGAACAGAATGATGATCTCATAGAACATGATGATGATCTTAAAGAACATGATGATCTCATAGAACATGATGATGATCTTATAGAACATGATGATCTTAAAGAACATGATGATGATCTCATAGAACATGATGATGATCTTATAGAACACGATGATGATCTTATAGAACATGATGATCTTATAGAACATGATGATGATCTTATAGAACATGATGATGATCTCATAGAACATGATGATGATCTTATAGAACATGATGATCTTAAAGAACATGATGATGATCTTATAGAACATGATGATGATGATCTTATAGAACACGATGATCTTATAGAACATGATGATCTTATAGAACATGACGATGATCTTATGAACATGATGATGATCTCATAGAACACGATGATGATCTTATAGAACATGATGATCTTATAGAACATAATGATGATCTTATAGAACACGATGATGATCTTATAGAACATGATGATGATCTTATAGAACACAATGATCTTATAGAACATGATGATCTTATAGAACATGACGATGATCTTAAAGAACATGATGATCTTATAGAACATAATGATGATCTTATAGAACACGATGATGATCTTATAGAACATGATGATCTTATAGAACACGATGATGATCTTATAGAACACGATGATGATCTTATAGAACATGATGATCTTATAGAACATGATGATGATCTTATAGAACATGATGATCTCATAGAACATGATGATGATCTTACAGAACATGATGATCTTAAAGAACATGATGATGATCTCAGAACATGATGATGATCTTATAGAACATGATGATCTTAAAGAACATGATGATGATCTTATAGAACATGATGATGATGATCTTATAGAACATGATAATCTTATAGAACATGACGATGATCTTATGAACATGATGATGATCTCATAGAACACGATGATGATCTTATAGAACATGATGATCTTATAGAACATAATGATGATCTTATAGAACACGATGATGATCTTATAGAACATGATGATGATCTTATAGAACACAATGATCTTATAGAACATGATGATCTTATAGAACATAATGATGATCTTATAGAACACGATGATGATCTTATAGAACATGATGATGATCTTATAGAACACAATGATCTTATAGAACATGATGATGATCTTAAAGAACATGATGATCTTATAGAACATAATGATGATCTTATAGAACACGATGATGATCTTATAGAACATGATGATCTTATAGAACACGATGATGATCTTATAGAACACGATGATGATCTTATAGAACATGATGATCTTATAGAACATGATGATGATCTTATAGAACATGATGATGATCTTATAGAACATGATGATCTCATAGAACATGATGATGATCTTACAGAACATGATCTTATAGAACATGATGATGATCTTATAGAACATGATGATCTTATAGAACACGATGATGATCTTATAGAACATGATGATCTTATAGAACATGATGATGATCTTAAAGAACATGATGATGATCTCATAGAACATGATGATGATCTTATAGAACATGATGATGATCTTAAAGAACATGATGATGATCTTATAGAACATGATGATGATCTTATAGAACATGATGATCTCATAGAACATGATGATGATCTTATAGAACATGATGATGATCTTATAGAACATGATGATCTTATAGAACATGATGATGATCTTATAGAACATGATGATGATCTCATAGAACAAGATGATCTTATAGAACATGATGATGATCTTATAGAACATGATGATCTTATAGAACATGATGATGATCTCATAGAACAAGATGATCTTATAGAACATGATGATGATCTCATAGAACATGATGATCTTATAGAACATGATGATGATCTTATAGAACATGATGATCTTATAGAACATGATGATGATCTTATAGAACACGATGATCTTATAGAACATGATGATGATCTCATAGAACAAGATGATCTTATAGAACATGATGATGATCTTATAGAACATGATGATCTTATAGAACATGATGATGATCTTATAGAACACGATGATGATCTTATAGAACACGATGATGATCTTATAGAACATGATGATCTTATAGAACATGATGATGATCTTATAGAACATGATGATCTTATAGAACATGATGATCTCATAGAACATGATGATGATCTTACAGAACATGATGATCTTAAAGAACATGATGATGATCTCAGAACATGATGATGATCTTATAGAACATGATGATCTTAAAGAACATGATGATGATCTTATAGAACATGATGATGATGATCTTATAGAACATGATAATCTTATAGAACATGACGATGATCTTATGAACATGATGATGATCTCATAGAACACGATGATGATCTTATAGAACATGATGATCTTATAGAACATAATGATGATCTTATAGAACACGATGATGATCTTATAGAACATGATGATGATCTTATAGAACACAATGATCTTATAGAACATGATGATCTTATAGAACATGACGATGATCTTAAAGAACATGATGATCTTATAGAACATAATGATGATCTTATAGAACACGATGATGATCTTATAGAACATGATGATCTTATAGAA
Organism: Pagrus pagrus; assembly: GCF_965226575.1. Taxonomy (NCBI): domain Eukaryota; kingdom Metazoa; phylum Chordata; class Actinopteri; order Spariformes; family Sparidae; genus Pagrus; species Pagrus pagrus. The sequence goes on from NC_140194.1 coordinate 263,472, forward strand.
CACGATGATGATCTTATAGAACACGATGATGATCTTATAGAACATGATGATCTTATAGAACATGATGATGATCTTATAGAACATGATGATCTCATAGAACATGATGATGATCTTACAGAACATGATCTTATAGAACATGATGATGATCTTATAGAACATGATGATCTTATAGAACACGATGATGATCTTATAGAACATGATGATCTTATAGAACATGATGATGATCTTAAAGAACATGATGATGATCTCATAGAACATGGTGATGATCTTATAGAACATGATGATGATCTTAAAGAACATGATGATGATCTTATAGAACATGATGATGATCTTATAGAACATGATGATCTCATAGAACATGATGATGATCTTATAGAACATGATGATGATCTTATAGAACATGATGATCTTATAGAACATGATGATGATCTTATAGAACATGATGATGATCTCATAGAACAAGATGATCTTATAGAACATGATGATGATCTCATAGAACATGATGATCTTATAGAACATGATGATGATCTCATAGAACAAGATGATCTTATAGAACATGATGATGATCTCATAGAACATGATGATCTTATAGAACATGATGATGATCTTATAGAACATGATGATCTTATAGAACATGATGATGATCTTATAGAACACGATGATCTTATAGAACATGATGATGATCTCATAGAACAAGATGATCTTATAGAACATGATGATGATCTTATAGAACATGATGATCTTATAGAACATGATGATGATCTTATAGAACATGATGATCTTATAGAACATGATGATGATCTCATAGAACAAGATGATCTTATAGAACATGATGATGATCTTATAGAACACGATGATCTTATAGAACATGATGATGATCTCATAGAACAAGATGATCTTATAGAACATGATGATGATCTTATAGAACATGATGATCTTATAGAACATGATGATCTCATAGAACATGATGATGATCTTATAGAACATGATGATCTTATAGAACATGATGATGATCTTATAGAACATGATGATCTCATAGAACATGATGATCTTATAGAACATGATGATGATCTTATAGAACACGATGATCTTATAGAACATGATGATGATCTTATAGAACATGATGATCTTATAGAACATGATGAATGACCTACACATTAATGCAGCAGGAATATTAATCCACAAACATCAGACAGAAAAAATACTGACAGTAACAGATTACTGCAACGTGATTACTTTTACTTTGAGTACTTTAGAAGTAATAGCTGCATCACGTTCCAGTACAACAATCAGCATGTTCCTGTTTTCATCTCTCAGATAATAACAGCTGATGTTCCAATGAGATCTCAGAAATCTGCTCACTTCAGTTTTTCATGATGTGAAAAGGAGCCTAATGATTATTAATTATGGTTCATAATGTGAGCAGACAGGCAGAGTGACTCAGTGACAGGAGCTGAGACACCATTTTACATCTTAACTATAGAATATAAAACAATATGAAACATCATATAAAACATATAATAATATAATATGTTGTTTCAGTTTTGTTCCTGTCTCACATTTTATATTTCAATCTTCTGTTTGATGAGTTTCTGAGTGAACAGCTGTTTTTATGATCTGTTATTTGATAACTTTTAGTTACTTTACAGATTCAGATTATTAATATAATCAGCTGATAACTGATCATGTGTTACCTCCAGCAGTTCATACAGTCAATGAGCCATTCTGCATCATGAGTACTTTTACTTTTGTACTTAAGTATATTTTGATGATAGTACTTTGTACTTTTACTGCAGTAAATTTTCGAGGACATCACTGTCACTTGTCTCAGTATATTTCTACTGTGTGGTTTTATTTTACTGCAGTGAAATAAGTAAAAGTACCTCCTGTCATTTATAACACACACATTTCTGATCTGAACATGAAATATGTTTACTGCAGGACTTTTACTGAAGAAAAGAATCCGAAAACTTCTGATTACAAACTGCTTTCTAAGTTACAAGACATGCTACCTCCTTGTTTTGTGTACCCAGTGAGTACTTGAGTATTTATACTGTAATCTAACATGTCAGACAGAATCTGAACTAAAAACCTTTTGTTAGTAGTTTGATCTCACACACACACACACACACACACACACACAGAACATCTTCATCATCAGTACTCACACACACAGCTGGATGTGACGAGCATGAAGAGCAGCGTCGGGGAGTCCATGTTTCTGTGCGTCCTGCAGCCTCAGACGAGCAGAATGAAGAGCTGAAGGGAAGTGAGTGTTAGTGGGGAGGAAAAAGTCAGCGAGCAGCGTTTCCTTCTATTCAATTGTTGTGGACGTTTCACAAGAAAGGAGTCTGACGGAAATACCAGAGTCCATCGTTCACATGTTCACCGCTCTGATGAACCTGAAGGAGGGCAGCTCACATACATGTCAAACTCTCATGATCATAATAATCATAATAATAATCATAACAATCACCCAGAGAGAAGAGGAGTCAGGTCCTGTTTTTATTCACTTCCAGGTCCCATATGAGACGTGAACACAAAGTCACTTTATTCAACTGTGTTTTTACATGTGAACAATGACTTTACATCCATGAGGCAGAACAAACATGGCCGACCATCTTCTTCATCCTGTTTGTCTTCACTTTTAAAGGAGCAGTTCACCCAAAGTAATGTTCAGTCATTGTTACAGAGCGTTGAACGTGTTTTCCTTCAGACGAGACGAGTCTCCGTTCTCCAAACCAACAATCTAAATATTTGTTTTCAGCTGCCGCCAGCGTCACACGTGGCTCAGAACAGATCAACACTGCAGAGCTTTGTTTACTGTTTACTTCTCTTTAAAACAAACAAAAAACATAAGACATAAAAACATGTTTCACAACAACTGCTCAAATAATACGCAGCGAAAACAAAGATTCAACAGCAAACAACAACAACAACAAACAAGCACAGCCAACAAACAACAATAAACAACAGCAAACAACAACAACAACAACAACAGCAACAACAACAACAGACAACAAGCCAGCTGACATTGTGTGAGCGGTGGTCACCTGACAGGTCACCAGCTCATCACATGGCTGACACACACAGACAAACACACATTCACACCTACGTGAAGTCTGGAGGGGGCGCTACAGACTTTACATTTTCAGGGAAATCTAGAAGTTGAATGTTTGTGTGATTGTTGTTCATAAAGTATTAATAAAGATTCATTCAAACTTGTGATGGAGGATCTGCCCCCCCCCACTGACATCCTGTCCTGTCAGGAGGAACATCTCCACCCTCCACATCCTGACTGCAGCCTTAACACACAACAGCATCGACCCTCACACACCTCTGACAGGCCTGTGTGTGTCTGTGTGAGTGTGTGTGTGTGTGTGTGTGTGTGTGTGTGTGTTGCATTCAAGGTTAAACAGCATGACTTCCTGCTGAGGGTGGAGCTTCCCTCTTAACAACAGAGGTTAAGCACACAAGTGTGACCCTGACATGACACACACACACACACACACACACACACACACACGTTTGTGACCTTTGATTTTAAAATATTAATAATGAAGTGAAATGATTGATGTGGTCATCACTTTGGTTGTTTTCCTCCTCCTTCTCCTGCCCTCTCCTCCTTCACCTCCTCCTCCTCCTCCTCCTCCTCTTCCTCTTCCAGACAGTCAGGACATCCATCTGTCCTCTCATAGGTCAGAGGTCAGGGGCTGGGCATGTGTCCAAGGTCCTGCTCTCTGATTGGTTGAGGACATGTCATCACAGAGGAAGATGAAGTTTCCTGAACTCAACAGAGGAAGAGCTTTATGACTGTGTGTGTGTGTCTGTCTCAGTGTGTCTGTGTGTCTCTGTCTCTGTATCTGTGTGTCTCAGTGTGTCTCTGTATTTGTCTGTGTGTCTCAGTGTGTCTCTGTCTCCGTATCTGTGTGTCTCAGTGTGTCTCTGTATCTGTGTGTCTCAGTGTGTCTCTGTGTGTGTCTCAGTGTGTCTCTGTATCTGTCTGTGTCTGTGTGTCTCAGTGTGTCTCTGTATCTGTGTGTGTCTCAGTGTGTCTCTGTATCTGTCTGTGTCTGTGTGTCTCTGTATCTGTATCCGTGTGTGTGCATCTGTCTCAGTGTGTGCGTCTGTCTCAGTGTGTCTGTGTGTCTCAGTGTGTCTCTGTATCTGTATCCGTGTGTGTGCGTCTGTCTCAGTGTGTCTCTGTATCAGTATCCGTGTGTGTGCGTCTGTCTCATTAGGCTCGTTGGAGATGAGCCAGGCCTGCGCAGAATCGATCACCGGCGACCACCGCACAATGCATGCCGGTTAGATTTGTGTCCGACTTGATCCCGACTTGCTCTGACGTCATGGACGCGCCGGCAACGATAACTTCGCGGGATCAAGGCGCCGCAGTTGCTCTCTACCGACTGCAAACCGCAGGGCATGATGGGAAACGCCTGGCTGTCGCCTGATCAAAGAGCTGATTGGCTCTAAGTTAGGACGACAAATACTACGTTTTGTCGACAATCCTTATTTTCTGTGTATTGGTTATATTTAATGTTAGATTATATGAATCTCATGTGCAATGAAGGTTTAATCTGTTAACAGACATATTTTGTGTGGTTGATATACTGTATATAATGACAAATATAAATACATCAATGAATAAAGATCATAAGAAACCTTTGCTGCTTGTCCTCCCCATGTGTAGCCTGTACAGTAGCTGTGAGAACGTTTGGACTGTTAATTCAGCAGTTCAATTTCTTACATTTAGGGATTGTGTGGTTTATAAATGACAGTGTCTTTATATAAATCTACTTTGTAGGCAATTCTTGTTCAATAAATTACTTCCAAGGGCTGAAATCTGCCCAGTCGTTCTGACTCTCACCTCAGTCATAACAGTGGCATCGTTAAACAAATAAAAAGTTATGATTGACACATTTAGACCACAGTGAAAAGTAGTTATCATTTTAGAAAAATCCACTTTGTATGACCTCAAAGTTTGTATTTCTATTTGTTACATTTGTGAGATTACATATTAAAAATCACACCACATCCCATCTGCCCATTAAGAGGATTAACACAGTGTAATTCATGTGCAAAGTGGAAAAGTAGGGGGATCTCTTCTGCTTCAGTTTCATCAGCGACCAAGAACGCATGCGCAGTATCTTCAGCCATAGCTCTCCGACCGTGTTGTGTAAACTACAGATAGCCTACAGATGGCTCTAACAGGATGTAAATATTTCTGACTTCCTGTATTTTCTTTGACGGCGGCTGGAAACTGTCCGACTGGACTGCAGCTTGTTGTCAGCGCCCCCTGCTGCTGCCGCCTGGTCTCGTCCACCTTCCAGGCGAGGCGCAGTTCATCTCCAACGAGCCTAATAACTCTTTGATCTGACCTCCAACAGTTGAGTGCATCCAGTCGTGACTCAAGTCACAGGACGCAGGTAATCAGATTACATGCAGCTTTAATAAACTGGTAAAGTGACTCACCTGCTGCTCTGTATGATCTACAGTGTACACACCTGAGCTGTGATGTCATCCTCTAACCTCACCTGCAACATGTTCACGTGTTTATCAACTAATCAGCCACCGTAGAAAACTTCCTGTGCATCTTTCTTTAGAATATTCAATAAGAATTATTGATGTATTTCTTTATATTGTTTGTATAATTTCTTATCTGCCGACTGAAGTAAATTCTTCCATCTCTGATCGATCAACATGTTTCATATTGTATCAAATTTATTTCTGCAACAAACCAACAACAAATCTTTGAATGTTTAATCAGTGAAACTCGACTCGTTCCAGGAGCTGAACGCTGATCTGAGGCCAGTTTGGTCCACCTGGAGAGAGTTTTTGGTCCCGTTCAGTTAACTGGACTCAACCTGACCTTTAATGGATGAATGATGTCGTCTGTCTCAGCGAACTTGTGATGTGGTGTTTAATATTTCAGATTGAGACTCTGGTGACACAATAAAAACTCTGGAGACGTTTCTTCTTTTTCTCGTTAGAAAATAATTTAATAACATTTAAATGGAACAGATAAAAAACAACAGTGAAGGCCGGCTCTCCTCGCCTCTCTAATACTCTTTAATCGTGTTGACAAAAAGAAAAAGGACAGATTGCACATGAGAGCGGGTCGCAGGTCCGACGAGTCCAGACGGACGAGGATCAGTCTCTCGCTCGCTCTCTCTCTCTCGCTCACATTCAGACCCGATCAATAATCAAAAAAGTTTCTCTTTGATCACTTTTACAAAATTAAAGTCTTGTTGTTCCTCCGGAGGCAAAGAAAAGACATCCTTTAAAAGACACGGGGTCAAACACCACAGTGATGTCACGTCCGTCCCACACACCCCTCCCCCCCTCAGGGAAGTAAAACAAACAGGGAGGAAATGGAACCAAAATAAAGTGACAGAAACATAAAGGAGGACATGAATCAAAGGAACACTGAGCGTCAGCAGCAGCAGCAGCTCGATACTTACGTATGTGATGAGAGTTAAGTGCAGCAGGGAGGTGAGGGGAGGAGGGGGACGTCTGTCTTACCTCGTCTCATCTGTCTGATCTCACTCAGTCATTACAGCTGATCGATCGACTGATTCATTGATTTGAGTTTATTGAGCAGCTGACGGCGTCTCTCACTGGTCTTCTGTGATCACTCACTGAGACTCACGCCCACCTGCTGACATCTGTCCACCAGCCTCGTCAGTCTGTCCGTCTGTCCTCCTTCTGCTGCCTCAAACAGCAGCCGCTGCAGGGGGACAGAGAGGGGTGAGGAGGGGGGAGGCAGCAGCAGCTCAACACCTGTGTGTGTGTGTGTGTGTGTGTGTGTGTGTGTGTGTGTGTGGATACAGGTGTGATGTAAACACTGGGTCACTTCATGTGTGTATCAGGATAAAACCAGCTGACACATTCAATAACTCATTAATAAATAATCAATAAGAGGCTCCGTGTCCTCATAGTGTTATTCTGAGCGACAGCGTCTTTTTTCACGTCTTCCAATCAGCAGCGAGCGTCTGCAGAGGTCAACTCTTCAGAGAGGCACTGGCTGTATTCGAAACCGGATTCTGTACTGCCAGTACACCGATTTGGCCAAAATGTAGTATGTAGTATGTGAACAAAAGCAAAATCTGCAGTACGCGAAAAGTTCCCGGATGTCGTACTGATTCGGAAAATATTTCCAGTATGCATCCGACCAGTCTACTCTGCCTACTGTTTCCCACAATGCAATGCGCTGGAGCCGGGATTAAAAAACGTAATGACGGAGCAAGGGAGCGTTCCCGAGGAAAACAAAAGTACTCTGTTAATTAGAACTTTTTTTTAATTAATATTTGGTGATGTCTGTACACACAGAGCTCCAGAGACAGCGCTGTACTGTGTACTGTCCACTACAGACATGAAGCTTCCCTCTAGCGTTAAGATAACTGGCCTGCTGTCTCCCCCGGGACGACGACGCATGTTGGCCGGCCGAACACCTCTGGAGACGGGCTGCTGCCTCTGAGACGAGCCGCTCCTTCTGGAGCTTCACTTCTCCAGAAACATCGAGGCAAATCACTAAACAGCCGTCATCTGAGTAAACTAACCGCACACTGGGGGTCTGAACGGTTACTTTCTACATGAAAACATGTTAAAACTTAATAAAGTGACATATTAACAGCGCTGCAGCGGGAAATAAAACAGCTTTGCGCCTGTTTTACAACTACCGCTGCCGGTCGCCACGAAATGCATTCTGGGAAACTTGCTACTGTAGGTCCTCAGAGGATCAGCGTCCATCATACAGATGCCGTCTCTCCTCTGCTGCAGCTCTGATACTACCTCCGGATCAGAACCACCTCCGGATCAGAGCCGCAGTGAAACTGTCTCCACCTCTGCAGCTGTCACACGACTCCCGCTCTGAGGTCGGCGTGAATGTGGCGACTGAGACGCACATACAGCGTGTTTTCTCTCAGTCGGCACGTTACTGCCTTCATGAGTCGACTGCAGCCGAGCCTGGCACAGCTGAAGAGACCCAGTGTAAGCTGTGTGTGTGTGTTGTGTCTCCTGAGTGTTAGACAGGAAGTGAAGGAGGTGATTTACATGTTTCCACAGGGCAGCACACAGTGGGAGGTGATGGAGCGCCTGCTGATAGAGAAGTCGCACCTACAGAAAACAACAGACAGTAAAAGAGGGAGGAGGAGAAACAGCAGACGGCGGAGCGTCCAGTCAGTAACATGAAACAGACTGCAGCCAGCTGCGACTGTACAACACATAAAACCTGCAGAAGAAGAAATCAGGTTCAGTAACAACAAACAGGAAGTGAACCTGGCTTCTGTGATTGAACTTCCTGTCGAGTCTCCTCCCTCCATCACTGACTCACCTCTGATCGCTCCTTCAGCTCTGTCTCCACAGCGATCGCTCTGCCGAGACACAAACACAACTTCATTCATCCGTCTGTCTTCAACATGTTCACACTCAAACCAACAACACCGTCTGGCTTCCTGTCTGCGGCGTGCCGCCCCCTGCTGGCCACCACCACAACACCTCACAGATAGATCTTGTGTTCGTGTGGCAGCAGCTACAAACCTCGTCATGAATCTATAATGATTCATCAGACATCATAAACAATCAAAGATTAGAAGAATACACAGAAACAAACAATAATTCATGTCAGATATGTTTTGGTGTCCAGTCATCATTTATCCTGACGACCTCTAGAGGGCCCCGCCCCCCCAACTGGGCCTCACTGCTCTGTGACAGACAGGATCAGACTTTATTGTTGGTTTTGATTTGTCGACAGTAAACACATCATCATCAGACTCGTCCTCGGTGTTTCTGTGCACTCACATGTTCCAGTTGGCCAAACACTTTGGAGAGTTAGTGCTCAACATCCTCGCCTGGAACTTCAGCTGCTCCATGTGTCCGTCCTGCCACTCCTGACGCAGCAACCTGCGCAGCAACGAGGCAACTCAGAGAGCAGCGAGCAACACACCAACTGTCCTGAGACTGTGTGTGTGTGTGCGTGTGCGTGTACCTCAGACCCAGCTCTGTGTTGTTGGGCATGGCGTATCTCAGTCTCTCCAGCACCAGTGCATGCTGGGACTGCGGCAGACAGCTGAGGTAAAGAGTCACCACCTAAAGAGCCAATCAGCAATCAAAGCTTCAACCAAGCGTCAAAATCTGTCCTCCTAATGGAGACATTTGTTAAGGGAGTCTGGGGACAAAGAAGTAGCCTATACTGGTTACTGTTTAGTGTCTTTGTAAAATGTTTCTTCTTTCATAAATTGAGTGTAAATGGTGAAATCAGTGTAAACAGTGTGTTCAAACAGCTGCTAAATGTTGGCAGGTCAGACTTTAGCACTTTAGACACAGAAGCAGACAGGCTGGTACAGCCATGCTGCCACAAACTGACACTTTTTACAAGGAAACACACAACTTACTGTTTTCATTTAATGCTGAATTTACAACAAGGAGACAATGATTGAGTTTCACAACGTTTCTCTTCTTGAAACAACTCTTAAAATCACTACATTTGTTAAGGGAGTCTGGTGATGTTGTTCTAATCACTCAGGATGGACCGTAGCATCAGGTGTGAACAGGCTCTTCTTTCAGGTGAGTCTCACCTTGTTGTGGAAGCTGTAGCAGCTCCAGAACTCTGCTGAGTTGAAGGGAACCTCCAGTCGAGACGGGACGGTGCTCAGACAGCGCTGCACCAGATCTGAGAACAGTTTGGACTGAGTGTTGGCCGGACCGCGGGCCTGCTGACTGCTGCTGAACAGCAGGTAACTGTGGAGACACACACACACACAGATACACACACACACACACACAGTCTGTTGTCTGTCTCAATAGAAAACATGGCGCCACTCTCACCTGTTCAGGTAACAAAGGTCTCAGATCAGCTGGTGCTGACGCAGGTTTTGAAGTTGATAGAAGTTTTATGAGAATCATTGAACATGTGAGTCAGAGCTCAGTGAGGCTTCAGGACAAAATCTACATGTAGACACAGAGGACAGACGTCCACAGTGACAAACACTCACTCCATCCACAGCTTGTGGAGCTCGTCCAGCTGCATGTTTGATCCCAGCGCTCTCTCGAAGGCGTCCACCGTGTCGTCCACGGAGCCGTGCAGCCACTGCCAGCGACTGCAGCAACAACAACAAAGTTAACCTCCCAGGAAGACACACTGTCCTCTACACACTGTCCTCTACACACTGTCCTCTACACACTGTCCTCTGACCGCTTCATCTACTCATCAGCACGCACAGGCACGCACGCACGCACGCACACACACCCACACACACACACACACCAGTGGATGAGGTGGAGGTATGGCAGCTGCTGGCTGAGCTGCTCCTGAAGCTCTCTGATGATTGGACCTCTCAGCAGCTCCTCAGTGGGAAAACCAAGGATGTGTCTGAGGAGAGAAGAACAGTCAGACTCACCTGAAGAAACACAGACAGACAGACAGACAGACAGACAGACAGACACACAGTACCTGAGGACATCCACAGGTCTCTTGTGACTCTGCTGGTCCTCACAGAGACTCAGGATGAATCCTCTGAACAGAGGAACGATGGCATTCGACTTCTCCTGTAAACATCAGCACAGAACATCAACTACCTGACACACCTGTCAGTGTCGTCACCCGTCACCACTGTCATCACCACCGTCACCGCCGTCACCCGTCATACAGCGGCTGTGATGTCTCCTCACCTGGTTCATGAGGAACTTGCAGGAGTGATAGAAGACCTCGGCATTGTTGGGACACTCGACGAGAGCGTGAAGCCACATGCTGACTGCCTGATCCGTGTCCCCTCTCCGGATGTGGAGCTCGGCCAGACCGTCTCTCAGAGTGCAGGACTCAGGACAGAAGCGCAGCAGAGACCCACAGAGGACAACACCTTCATCAAACCTGCAGAGAGACAACAGTCCCTGTAAACATGGTGTTGGGCCAGGCCAGCACTGCTACATGACACCATATTCAGGCATAAACCATGTCTGTGAATGACATCAGGTGACATCAACAGCAGGTGTCACCTGTCCAGCAGCTTGTGGAGGAGGATGAGGTTGGTGTGAAGAGGCAGACAGGCCAGCGTCCTCTCACTCTGAGACACTGACTCATCACTGCACTGATGGACGGCATCTGAGAGGGGACACAAAGATAAACGGTTTAATATCATATGATCAGCTACAACAAAGACATTTGACTTCACTGTGAAAACACGACCAATAAAGTTTAAAGTATAAATCTACAAGAAACACAGAAGAGTAAACACTCATCTCCACACTGGACGGGAGCATCGTGTGTTTGGTGTCTGTACCTTGAAACAGGGCGATGAGGATGTCGGGCGGCGTGCTGACGTCCTGCCGGCTCCTCCAGGGCAGCAGGAAGGACTCTCTGCTCACCAGTCTGGACGGACCGGACTCTGCCGGGTCGTACAGGACGGACGGCAGCCGGTCGAACTCTGTCAGGTGGATGTAAGAGAGCCAGAGCAGCGCCCGGTCGCCGGCTGTCAGGTGCTCTGCTATACTCCTGTCATGGGCCGATTTCAAGGCGTTCTGCACACAATTTATTATGATCATTGATTATTGTTTGTAATCCAAGAGATCCAAACTGATTAAATTAAGATGCTGTTTAACCTTTTAAAGCTGAAGTCTTCACTGTCAAACATCTGAAGAGGTCGACTGAACGTCGAGGGGTTAATAACTACCGCTACACTGTTACATTACTGTGTTTTCAGCTGATTCACACACAAACTGCACTTCTGTCTCGGTGCTTCACCTGAAGAATCGCCAGCGCGCTCTCCATGCGGCCTGTGAACAGGTTGAGGTGGACTCTGTAAAGCAGAGCCTCCATCAGCTGGAAGGACAGTTTGTCTGAGACTCCAGAAGACGCCTCAGTGAGGAGAAACTGCAGCAGACGATCACACACGTAGTCCTTCCCCTCGAACGAGCTCTCCAGGTTCAAATACTGCAGAGAGAAAGTCAGCGACACACATCAGGACACCCGAGTCCAGTTCATGTGATCTGTGGCAGAACACACTCAGTGTTACTGTCCCTTCAACGAGACGGACAGGTGAGCACGCTGCACAGGTGAGACATCTGTGGACTTACGTTCCACCACACTTTGTAGTCTGGCGCGTGCTCCACAGCCATCTCACACATCTCCTGGACCTCCTCCCTGCTGCCTCGCCTGGAGAACAGAGACAGGTAGTGACTCCACACCTCCGGGTTATCACAGTTTGTCTCCAGAGCTCGAGACAACGTGTTCAAGGCGGCTTCCAGACACTCTGCTGCAGACCTGTGGACAGACACATCACCTGAAACAGGACAGTCACCTGAGGGGTGAAGACGAGGACGTCAGCGGGCTGTTTGGTGACTCACGTCTCGTTCTGATTCAGGTACTTGAAGGCTAATTTGATCCACAGCTGAGTGTCTCCAGGACTCTCCAGGACGCTCATCTCCAGGTTTGATATGTCGTCTGTCTCGCTGACAAAATAACGTTTGTCCTCTGATGTGACGCAGACGTCCAGAGCAGACAGGTTGGTCCTGGAGCCGCCGTCTGGAAGAGACACACAGATCAGTGTTGACTGAGCTGGTCCACAGTCAGCTGATCCACAGTCAGCTGATCCAGTCAGCTGATCCAGTCAGCTGATCACTGTATTATCTCAGTCCTTCCTGATGACATCATGAAGCCTCTGGATGTGAACTCACCGTGTCGTCCGGATGTCGTGTGTCCAGCTGCGGTCTCGTCCTCACTGTCGTCCTCAGGAGACGAACTGCTCTGAGACGGCTTCGGCCTCCACCTCCTCAGGTCCTTACAGGTGGTGTACGGAGGGACTGCAGGAGAAGAGAAGAAGAGTTCAGACGTCTGCAGATACTTTCTCTGGTGAAGGTGGTGACCATGACGATGACCATGACGGTGACCATGACGGTGACCATGACGATGACCATGACGATGCCCGTGGTGAACTGACCGTGTCGCTTGCTCTCGTTGACCTTGCTGACGAGCAGGACGGCCTTCTGGTCCACTCCCATCCGGTCTTTGTTGGTGCCGAACAGCTTCTTCATGTATTTTTCTACGCAACAGAGCAATGCATCATGGGTAAGTCTGAAACACTTTGTGTGGTGAAGGAAACGTTCTGTGACTCACCTGTGGCAACAGTGACATCATCGTCCGAGCTGCTCTCTGAACAGCCAATCAGAGGCAGGCTGTAGGACAGGATGTCCTGGAACAGCTGGTTTCCTGTCAGGGTGCAGTTCCTCATGTGCTGCCTGCAGAGAGGAGGAGCAGTGAGGAGGAGCAGTGAGGAGGAGCAGAGAGGAGGAGCAGTGAGGAGCAGAGAGGAGGAACGGTGAGGAGCAGAGAGGAGGAGCAGAGAGGAGGAGCAGTGAGGAGCAGAGAGGAGCAGAGAGGAGGAACGGTGAGGAGCAGAGAGGAGGAGCAGAGAGGAGGAGCAGAGAGGAGCAGAGAGGAGGAACGGTGAGGAGCAGAGAGGAGGAGCAGAGAGGAGGAGCAGTGAGGAGGAGCAGAGAGGAGGAGCAGAGAGGAGCAGAGAGGAGGAACGGTGAGGAGCAGAGAGGAGGAGCAGAGAGGAGGAGCAGAGAGGAGGAGCAGAGAGGAGCAGAGAGGAGGAACGGTGAGGAGCAGAGAGGAGGAGCAGAGAGGAGGAGCAGTGAGGAGGAGCAGAGAGGAGGAGCAGAGAGGAGCAGAGAGGAGGAACGGTGAGGAGCAGAGAGGAGGAGCAGAGAGGAGGAGTTGTGAGGAGGAGCAGTGAGGAGGAGCAGAGAGGAGGAGCAGAGAGGAGGAGCAGTGAGGAGGAGCAGAGAGGAGGAGCAGTGAGGAGCAGAGAGGAGGAGCAGTGAGGAGGAGCAGAGAGGAGCAGAGAGGAGGAACGGTGAGGAGCAGAGAGGAGGAGCAGAGAGGAGGAACGGTGAGGAGCAGAGAGGAGGAGCAGAGAGGAGGAGCAGAGAGGAGGAGCAGTGAGGAGGAGCAGAGAGGAGGAGCAGAGAGGAGGAGCAGAGAGGAGGAGGAGCAGAGAGGAGGAGCAGAGAGGAGCAGAGAGGAGGAACGGTGAGGAGCAGAGAGGAGGAGCAGAGAGGAGGAGCAGTGAGGAGGAGCAGAGAGGAGGAGCAGTGAGGAGGAGCAGAGAGGAGGAACGGTGAGGAGGAGGAGCAGAGAGGAGGAGCAGAGAGGAGCAGAGAGGAGGAACGGTGAGGAGCAGAGAGGAGGAGCAGAGAGGAGGAGCAGTGAGGAGGAGCAGAGAGGAGGAGCAGTGAGGAGGAGCAGAGAGGAGGAGCAGAGAGGAGCAGAGAGGAGGAACGGTGAGGAGCAGAGAGGAGGAGCAGAGAGGAGGAGTTGTGAGGAGGAGCAGAGAGGAGGAGCAGAGAGGAGGAGCAGTGAGGAGGAGCAGAGAGGAGGAGCAGTGAGGAGCAGAGAGGAGGAGCAGTGAGGAGGAGCAGAGAGGAGCAGAGAGGAGGAGCAGAGAGGAGGAGCAGAGAGGAGGAACGGTGAGGAGCAGAGAGGAGGAACGGTGAGGAGCAGAGAGGAGGAGCAGAGAGGAGGAGCAGTGAGGAGGAGCAGTGAGGAGGAGCAGTGAGGAGGAGCAGAGAGGAGGAACGGTGAGGAGGAGGAGCAGAGAGGAGGAGCAGAGAGGAGGAGCAGTGAGGAGGAGCAGATAGGAGGAGCAGTGAGGAGGAGCAGTGAGGAGGAGCGGTGAGGAGGAGCAGAGAGGAGGAGCAGAGAGGAGGAACGGTGAGGAGGAGGAGCAGAGAGGAGGAGCAGAGAGGAGGAGCAGTGAGGAGGAGCAGATAGGAGGAGCAGTGAGGAGGAGCAGTGAGGAGGAGCGGTGAGGAGGAGCAGAGAGGAGGAACGGTGAGGAGGAGCAGAGAGGAGGAGCAGAGAGGAGGAGCGGTGAGGAGGAGGAGCAGAGAGGAGGAGCAGAGAGGAGGAACGGTGAGGAGCAGAGAGGAGGAGTAGAGAGGAGGAGCAGTGAGGAGGAGCAGAGAGGAGGAGCAGAGAGGAGGAGCGGTGAGGAGGAGGAGCAGAGAGGAGGAGCAGTGAGGAGGAGCAGTGAGGAGGGGCAGAGAGGAGCAGAGAGGAGGAACAGTGAGGAGCACAGAGGAGGAGCAGAGAGGAGGAGAGAGGAGGAGCAGTGAGGAGGAGCAGAGAGGAGGAGAGAGGAGGAGCAGTGAGGAGGAGCAGTGAGGAGGAGCAGAGAGGAGGAGGAGTGAGGAGGAGCAGAGAGGAGGAGGAGTGAGGAGGAGCAGAGAGGAGGAGCAGAGAGGAGCAGAGAGGAGGAACGGTGAGGAGGAGCAGTGAGGAGGAGCAGAGAGGAGGAGCAGTGAGGAGGAGAGAGGAGGAGCAGAGAGGAGGAGCAGTGAGGAGGAACGGTGAGGAGCAGAGAGGAGGAGCAGAGAGGAGGAGCAGAGAGGAGGAACGGTGAGGAGCAGAGAGGAGGAGCAGAGAGGAGGAGCAGAGAGGAGGAGCAGAGAGGAGGAACGGTGAGGAGGAGCGGTGAGGAGGAGGAGCAGAGAGGAGGAGCAGTGAGGAGGAGCAGAGAGGAGGAGCAGAGAGGAGGAGCGGTGAGGAGGAGGAGCAGAGAGGAGGAGCAGTGAGGAGGAGCAGAGAGGAGGAGCAGTGAGGAGGAGCAGAGAGGAGGAGCGGTGAGGAGGAGCAGAGAGGAGCAGCAGAGAGGAGGAGCGGTGAGGAGGAGCAGTGAGGAGGAGCAGAGAGGAGGAGCGGTGAGGAGGAGCAGAGAGGAGCAGCAGAGAGGAGGAGCGGTGAGGAGGAGCAGAGAGGAGCAGCAGAGAGGAGGAGCGGTGAGGAGCAGAGAGGAGGAACGGTGAGGAGCAGAGAGGAGGAACGAGGAGGAGCAGAGAGGAGGAGCAGTGAGGAGGAGCAGTGAGGAGCAGAGAGGAGGAACGGTGAGGAGCGGTGAGGAGCAGAGAGGAGGAGTGGTGAGGAGGAGCAGTGAGGAGGAGCAGAGAGGAGCAGAGAGGAGGAGCAGAGAGGAGGAGCAGTGAGGAGGAGCAGAGAGGAGGAACGGTGAGGAGCAGAGAGGAGCAGAGAGGAGGAGCAGAGAGGAGGAGTGGTGAGGAGGAGCAGTGAGGAGGAACGGTGAGGAGCAGAGAGGAGCAGCAGAGAGGAGGAGCGGTGAGGAGGAGCAGTGAGGAGGAACGGTGAGGAGCAGAGAGGAGGAGCAGTGAGGAGGAGCAGTGAGGAGGAACGGTGAGGAGCAGAGAGGAGGAGCAGTGAGGAGGAGCAGAGAGGAGGAGCAGAGAGGAGGAGGAGAAGAGAGGAGGAGGAGCAGAGAGGAGGAGGAGCAGAGAGGAGCAGAGAGGAAGAACGGTGAGGAGGAGGAGCAGAGAGGAGGAGCAGAGAGGAGCAGAGAGGAGGAGTGGTGAGGAGGAGCAGTGAGGAGGAGCAGTGAGGAGGAGCAGAGAGGAGCAGAGAGGAGGAACGGTGAGGAGCAGAGAGGAGCAGAGAGGAGGAGCAGAGAGGAGGAGTGGTGAGGAGGAGCAGTGAGGAGGAGCAGTGAGGAGGAACGGTGAGGAGGAGTGGTGAGGAGGAGCAGTGAGGAGGAACGGTGAGGAGCAGAGAGGAGCAGAGAGGAGGAGTGGTGAGGAGGAGCAGTGAGGAGCAGAGAGGAGCAGCAGAGAGGAGGAGCAGCAGTGAGGAGCAGAGAGGAGCAGCAGAGAGGAGCAGCAGAGAGGAGGTGCTCTCACCATCTGCAGTGGTCGTCGTTGCAGGTCCCCGTCAGGTCGAAGCGACAGAAGCTCTTGTTGGGCTCGATGGTGTTGCTGTATGTGACGGAGCTGAGCGACAGCTTCTCCTTGGTTCTGTAGAACGGACTGAACCTGGGAGCACACACACACACACACATTATTCAGCCTGTGTGTGGGCGCTGTCGTAAAGCTCGGTACTGTTCAGTCCGTCTCAGTTGCATTTGTCTTTTGATTGGAGGTTCTGTGGATCAACACTGATTTTAATTTTGATCATCAGAGTGAGTGTTTCCTCTCAGACTGTCGGACTTCTGGTTCCTCTTGTTTTCTGTTATGACAGTGATGAATGTTGTGCGTCTCCTGCGGGGGAATGGTTCTGATCCACCGAGAGAAGCTGAGCTCTGTCATGATACAGTTTGATGTGTTCTGTGGTTCTGACCTTAGTTCTGACTGTCACCTGTATAAACGTGTGCAGTGTGTTGATGTGGACTCTACCTGTATGACCTGAAGACCAGCAGAGGGCTGTGATATGATCCGAACGGAACAGGCTTCAGCTCGGAGCTCCCCGATTGGCTGGTTATTGTGTCGGGCTCCAGTGAAACCACCTGCAGTGACTGAGACACAGACACACAGACACACAGACACCTTTAATAAACTGGTCTTCAGGATGAAGAAAACGTGATGCAGGATTTTAAAGCTCACCTGTCCAGGTGGAGGGTTAGGGTCCACATGTCCTCCCAGTCTGTGCAGCTCCGTCAGCAGCACTTCTCCCAGCCGGGCTTGCTGCTGGTACTGCAGCTTCAGAGCATCTACGTCCAGCCCAGTAAACATCTCCGCAGGGGGCCTGGAGGTGGAGGTGGAGCTGGTGGAGGTCTTGTCAGGTTTGGTGGAGCTGCAGTCTTTAGCTGGTGTGGCGCTCAGCTGCTCCAGGTTTGGTTTGGTGAAGGAGCAGCTGGACTGACGGAGGGAGTGTCGGCGGCCTCCTTTAGCTGCTGCAGCAGCAGCAGCAGGTGGAGGTGGAGGTGCAGGTGTAGCTGCAGGCTCTGACTCGTGGTCGTCAGCCTCGGGGACGTCTTCACTGTCCAGGGTGAGTTTGTCCTGGGTGAGGTCGTGCAGGGATGGCTGGGGCAGGGGGAAGGAGGTGGAGGGAGGTGTCAGCTGGGGGTCCGGGGGGGTGGAAGCTCGTGCTGCCGGCTCAGTGAGCAGTTCTGATTGGACTCCTTTGTTGCGAAGGGCCTGAGCCTCCTTCAGCTTCTGGATCTTGAGAGCGTATTCTGACTCGAGTTGCTGGAGCCGCTGTTTCTGAGCGATCAGCTCTGCAAAGTGTCGCTCTGACCCGCGGGGGGCGCCGTCCACACGTTGCAGTTTACTGGGCTGAGGGACACATGAGGACAGTTCGGTCAGTGACGCACACACAAACACCTGAACATAAAGCAACACTTCTCACCTGTACTGCCTTCTGTCTCCTCTAACTTCAACAGGCCATGTCTCAACAAAACATCTGTACTGTCAGTTCACCGAGTCCTCCGGTCGCTCGGTAAAGATTCTTCTTACAAACTCTACACGAGGAGTTAATGACAGGTGAGCACCTGTCAGGTGTTTGTATAATGACACCTGACAGGTGAGCACCTGTCCTGAAGGCAGCCGACTGTCAGGAGAATAACCATCATCTGAGATAATCAGTAATGAGGTTCTGGTTCTGTGCACCGTGCTGCTGCACGGCTCTGTACATGCACGTGTGTGTAAACAGAAACAACACAGTAACAGAGAGATTACCAGAGTAGTCAGATTACTCTGAGCTCACGTGTTCAGGCTTGCTCTACACATTCAGATGTGACGCAGTGTGTGTGATCTCATCCTGTTTCTTTTTAAATAATAATAAACTTTATTTCTTCAGCAGCTTTAAACAGCGAGTACAAAGTGTTAAAGAGGCGCAGCGACTTTCATTGGACAGGAAGCTCATGTGATCGAACATGAGTAATACAGAGTAATCACATTACTTTAAATCTTCATTACCAAAACAATGATGTAACTACATGGTATTTAACACTGCATTTCCCAGAAGGCAACGCTGTATCTTCTATGTAGTTATACCATTAGATGACATCTTCTGCAGTTATTCATATCCACTCTGTAGTTTTCCTTTACATGTATTTACTATATCAGTGTGTATGAATGTTATATACATTATATCCTTTATGTTTATATATACACATTTAGATTAGTCTTTCACAATTACATTTATATACTTTAATACCGAGTATAAACTACACACCATGTGTTTTATAATTATGAACACATCATGTCCATATGTGAGATGTTTCTGGTCTTTTCTTCTGTTATTGTCGCGTTTCATCTGCTTGTCATCATCATTAGCTTCACATGTCTCACTGTGTTCCTGCTCATCAGCTACTTAATAAAACAATTAATAGACTAATCAATATAAACACATTATATCTGCTGCTTTCATCTTTATTTATTTACTGTGATGCTAACCCAGGCTCATAAACGATGCTAACCTGCTAGTTATGCTAGCAGACAGCTAAAGCTAGCTCTGGAGCATGAAAATAAAACGGATTTAAATTAACACTGAAACCATGAAACCACCCGGACTGAGACTGGGCCGTGGTTCGTCTCCGCGGAGTCGAGCCATCCGCACCAACATCTTGAGTGCGCCCGTGTCATGGAGCTTAACTCTCGGATACCGCTCCCCCGGAGACTCGGCAGCCACGGAACGGAGCCGGCTTCATCCCCCCGCTGGAGTGGCGTCGGCGGCGCAGACACAGGAGGCAGAAGCGGGGCAACAGAGGGGGACTAGCGGCTAGGCTAAAGGCTAACCCTTACAAACCGGCCATGCCCAGGCTCCTTCTTACCAACGCCCGGTCGCTAAACAACAAAATGGACGAACTACGACTGCGGATCACCTCTCACGGCCCGGGACACTGAGTACTGAGCAGCGGGCCGTGCTGTCTGCAGAGCCGACCGACACCAGGCTGGTAAGAACACAGGAGGACTTTGTTTACATTGACAACAGGTGATGCACCAACAGCTGTTAGAAACACTCACTGTCTCCGGACACTGAAGCCGTGTTGTTGCAGTGCAGACTTTCTTCTCTGCAGGGAGGTCACGTCAGTGGTAATACTTGCTGTCTACGTGCCTCCTGATGCTAATGCTAATGCTAATGTAGCCATGGAGCCGCTACTCTTGTCCATCAACCAGCACTTAGCTGCGCAGGCAGACAGTGTAATTATAGTCGCAGGAGATTTCAATCACGCCAACCTGAAATCCGTTCAACCCAAATACCACAAACACGTGAACTTCCCCACCAGAGAAAATAACATCTTAGACCAGGTCTACTGCAACATCTCCAACGCTTATAAAGCCTCACCTGTGCCTCACCTGTGCCTCACCTGGGTCTCTCCGGTCACCTGTCCACAACAACCACAAGGGCAGTCAAAGTTTGGACTGAGGAAACCACCTCAGCCCTACAGGACTGCTTTGAGGTCACAGACTGGGGGGTTTGCAGAGGGGACAGACCTGGACAGTCACATCTGCAGTACTGGATTACATCAACTTTTGTACTGAGAATGTGACAGAGACTAAAACTGTCAAAGTGTTCCCTAACCAGAGACCGTGGCTCAATAGTGAAGTGAGGACACTGCTCAAGGCACGGGACACTGCCTTTAAAGCAGGGGACCTAAGCTACAAAGAAGCACGGATAAATCTGCGGAGGGGCATTAAAAAGCCAAGCACAGTTACCAGAGGCGCATCGAGGCTCACTTCAACAACAACAACTCCAGAGGTGCGTGGCAGGGGATTAAGGTCCTGACTGCTACAATAACAACACCACAGACACAATACCATCAGACAGCACCCTCCCGGACACACTGAACCAGTTCTTCGCTCGCTTCGACCATCACAACAGGGAAAACATCGTTCCTGCTCCACCAGGGGATGACGACCTGCTACAGCTGCAGTCACATCCAGTCAGAGCCACCCTGCGCAGAGTCGACGCGAGGAAGGCGCCTGGCCCAGATGGCGTCACTGGATGCGTACTCGAGGCCTGCTCAGACTAGCTAGCAGAGGTATTTACAACCATCTTCAACCTCTCGCTCCAACAGGCTGTGGTTCCCACCTGCCTTAAATCAGCCATCATCCTCCCTTTACCCAAAAAGAACAAAGTGAACTGCCTGAATGACTGTCGCCCGGTTGCTCTCACCCCTATCATCACCAAATGCTTTGAGAGACTCATCCTCCCCTCCATCAAGTCCGCCATCCCAGCTGACCTAGACCAGCGCCAGTTTGCCTACTGTGCAAACAGGTCAACGGAGGATGCCGTCATGATGGCGCACCACACAGCCCTCACTCACCTGGACCAGAGTAACACCTATGTGAGGATGCTATTTGTGGATTTTAGCTCAGCATTAGGCCTGCACGATATGAGGAAAATCTGCGATGTGCGATAACACTGTTCAATATTGCGATGACGATATAACTTGCGATAAATAAACAAATATTGGAGTTGGCATATTATTAACTATACAGTTAATAATAGTGTTTCCGCATTAATATGTAGACAGCTAACATAGACCCGAAACATTGAACAGCCACTGAATAAAGAATGAAATAAATTATTTTGAACATGCTTTTATCGAACAAACTGCACATGAATACCAAACAATTAAGCAGAACATTAATTTAAATAAGACATTATAATTATATGAAATTAAAGTTTAATCTCCCCTGCTCCCTTTAAACTATGTTCTTGTAAACTCAACCAAAACATCTCTTACCATGCAGAGTTGAAATAAATTTTAAAAATCCAGGGGGAAACAACTTACGTAATTAAATAAATATAAATTAAACATGGCACTTTATATTAACTGTAATGTCTCTCATCACAGTCATCGAGGCCCTTGACTCTGCCTAACAAGGTGCAGAGATCGATAGTATGAACTGAAATAGAGCAGGACCGGCCCAATAAGTCAAGAGAAAATACAATCAGGAAAACATATCGACCCTTTAGGTCAAGTTACAACCTTAGTTATTCCCTTAACACAAGTTCTTGGCCAAGAAAACCAGCATGTTAACTTTGTTAGGTTTCAGACATGTACCACATGATGTGCTGATGTGCTCACACAGTACTTGTCTTTGTAACATGCTGTAACAGTCAGAGTTATTTAATGTAGCGCCACTAGGTGGCGCCTCCTTTTGTTTAATGGGTAATGTAACCTGTACGATGAAGAAGAGCAGGTGTACTTCCGCTCCTCATGAGAAAGGAAACCGCTAACAGAGCGAAGACTTCCCTTTTAATGTGTCTTTATTTTGTAAACTGTCGGCAGAAGAACTCGGTGTGTTCGTTTGCACGGATGCCTGTAACATTAGTGCCGCAGAGACCTGGCATGGCGCGGTCAGTGTGATGAATAAAAGTGCCGTGCGGAAACCCGCAGTGTTGCCTGCCGTCTCTGGAGTAACCGGAGCTACCCGGCGTTGCCTCACTAAAGTGGACCATCACCTTCCCCTTCACCAGCCCACGTTACAACGTCGTCCCTCCTGAATCCAAAATAACTCCATATAGCAGCAGTGCTGTTCTTCCTCGACCATGTTCATCGCTTTTCTCTCCTCCCTCAGCCATCATAACCCGGCTATCACCACCAAACTGATGCCGATTAATTTTGTCAGGGTAGCTAACAGCTAGCTGGGGCTTCATCTGATTGGCCCTTGTATCCAAGGCTCCGTCTGATAGGCTCAATGTTAGCATGCTCACGGTGCATGCATGCCGCATGTAAACAAAATGATTTTTCTTATTCATCGCTCGTCAGGCAGTCTTTTGATGTGTTTATCGCACATGTTCATATCGCGATGACGATGAAATTTCGATTTATCGGGCAGCCCTACTCAGCATTCAATACAATCATCCCCCAAAAACTGGTCATGAAGTTGGGCAACCTGGGCCTAGGCAGTTCACTGTGTGCATGGATATGGGACTTTCTCAGGAACAGACCCCAGCGCGTTAGGATGGGAGACCGCACTTCCTCCACACTCATCTTGAACACTGGAGCACCGCAGGGGTGTGTCCTCAGCCCCCCCCTCTTCTCCCTCTTCATCCATGACTGTTCCCCCATCCATCCCACAAACACCATCGTTAAGTTTGCTGACGACGCCACCATTGTAGGACTGATTAAGAACAACAATGAGTCAGCCTACAGGGAGGAGGTCAAACACCTGACTGACTGGTGCTCTCAGAGCAACCTGGACCTCAACACAACCAAAACCAAGGAACTCATAGTGGATTTTAGGAAATCTAAAAGGACTGTGCCTCCCACCCTCTCTATTGAAGGAGAGGAGGTGGAGAGGGTGGAGAGCTTCAACTTCCTTGGGGTACACATTTCAGCCGACTTCACCTGGTCCATCCACACCTCGAATCAGGTGAAGAAGGCCCATCAGAGACTTCCTCAGGAAGTTGAAGCAGACCCATCTCCCCCGCCCCCTGCTGGTTAACTTCTACAGAGCATCCATTGAGTTCATCCTGATCTACTGCTGCACTGTGTGGTTCACCAGCTGCACTGCCAAGGACAGGAAGGACCTACAGCGGGTGGTGAGGACGGCAGAGAGGATCATTGGGACCACTCTGCCCCCTCAGAGATATCTACTCTGGCCGACTGCACAAGAAGGCCAGAAACATCAGCACTGATCTCACACACCCCGGACATGCCCTGTTCTCCCCACTCCCCTCTGGAAAGAGGTACTGCTCTCTCAAATCCAGAACCGCAAGATTGAGCAACAGCTTTTTCTACCAGGCTGCCAGAACCATCACCCCACCCCCATCCATCTCACGCAAGGACTGACATTGAATACATACATACACACACTCCCAAGTGCAATACATCCTCCGTCCTCCTCCCACTTAGTTTGCACTTTTGCACCACCTTGCACTTTAATGCACACGTTGGTGACAATGTTGACAGTGACAATAAAGGATTCTCTTCTATTCATGGAACTTCCGGCGAATGAGTCCACTGAGAAAGTCAGCGCTAGTTTAATACCGAGCGAGATAACTTCCGGTTTTCAAAATAATACGACAAAAAGGCAATCTATCAAGTTGTGGGGGGGGCTAACCCTAACCCCTAACCCTGCCCTTTATTTACACCGAACAAGGTCTAATACTCATTTTTTACTGTACAATAACATCACTTTGGTCCATAAGTTCTGACAGTGGTGGGTACAGTTGACCTCAGGACCACCCTGACTACTCCGTCAGTCATTATCACAACATGTTTACTGTATTAAGCCTAGAAGTTTTCTTTTTTTTCTTGTTTTGCACCAGAAAATCTCCAATACTCGATATTTACTGTACAATAACGACACTTTGGCCCATAATGGCTGATAACGTGTTCATGTCCGTTATAGAGCTGAAGCCCCGCCCCTTCCGGTTTGACCCACAGGTCATCATGTGATCAAATGTAGTTTGACTTTGATTTACGGCTCAATTTCAACAGGATCAAATATATAATGTATAAATATATAATATATAATATATAAATAAATATGTATGCGTGTCTCACTGCTGTAGTTTGTTGTAGGAAGGATGTGACGTCAGCTCTCTACATCCTGAGTTAAAGGGACACGTCACCAAAACTCCTCTCACACATCCCACACCCTGGACAACAGGTAACTGTCCACTGTCTTCACTGTCCACCCTCTGCAACAGGACAAAACAACAGGAAGTGACGTGTCGTGTCTCTCACCAGCGTCTGGTTGGACTCAGTTTGTCGTTTGGATCGTCTGCCGACGGTCAGCCGAGCCTGAGTCAGCTCCTGCTCCAGCCTCGCAGCCTGACTCTTCTTAATGGACACTCGATGTTCAACACGGTGCACCTGCACAGGAGGACCACCACAGGTGAGACAGAGACCAGGACAGGTGAGACAGAGGCCAGGGCAGGTCAGACAGCGGCTGTGTGTTACCTGCTCCTGCAGCTTCTTCAGCAGCGTCCTATTGGCTCCCACGATCTTCTCGCTGGCCTGCAGCTGCTCCCTCAGTTTGGCCACTTTCCCCTCAGCAGCCTTCAGAGACTCTCTCTTCTTCAGCTCCTGCTGCAGCAGGTGTCTGAGGACGGCCTCGTCCCTCTGCAGCAGCTCTCTGTCACACACACAAACACGCATTAATGTGTGTGTTAGACAGGTTGTTATGAGCCACACAGGCACACGCACACACACACAGTCTCACCTGCGTGTGTGTTCAGTCTCACCTGCGTGTGTGTTCAGTCTCACCTGCGTGTGTGTTCAGTCTCACCTGTGCTTGTTGAGTCTCTGCTCCGCCTCACACAATCTGGTCTCTGCAGCAGATCTTCCTGATTGGTCGGAAGCAGCGGATAAAGTCGAGCTGCGATCCTTCAACATCTTCTGCTTCTCTCTGCTGTCAGACCACAAACACAGTGTCAGTGTCAGGCGTGTGTCAGGCGTGTGTCAGGCGTGTGTCAGGCGTGTGACCACCTGCTGCCTCAGTCTCACATCTGTACTGAGGGTTTTATTTACCTGGCGATCTCCTCTTTGAGCAGCCGGTACTCAGCCCTCTTGGCTTCAGGTAAAGCTTCTGGAGTTCTGACCGGGTTGTTCTCTTTCTCAGATCCGGACGCTGCTTTAGGCTTCGCTGCCTGCAGACAGATAATCATCACACCATCCATCAGAGACAGAGAGACAGAGAGACAGAGTTTGTGTTGAACTAACTGTCTGTTTAGTTCTGAACTGATTCACTTCTCTGTGACGTCCTCTGATGGACTGAAGCTTCGCGTCCACAGTGTTTTTTTTCTTAACAACAGCGTCTTTTTTCAGTTGTTCCCACTGAGGAGTGAGCGTCAGCAGCAGGCGGTCGTCCAGAGAAAAGACAGAGCGCTCCACTTTTTCTGTGCAGCCGCTCCGAGATGAAAATCCCTGACATGTCAGACGGGTTTCTCTCTGCACTCCAGTGAAAAAAACACCACGTGGACACGGGCCTGATCTGATCTGAGCGGTGGGACTCACCTCCACCGTCCTCCGCGCCTCTTTGATCATGAACTCGAGTCCTCCGAACGCCGTCTGAGTGGAGCTGCAGGCGTCCACGTCCGAGTCACTGTCGTCTGAGTCGTTCAGAGACACCACCACCGACTTGTGTCTGGGCAACTGGACGAAGACAACACACAGGTATTATACACACTCATCTTCATCATCATTATCAGAGATGAGATGATGCTTCAGGTTGTCACAGTGTGTGTGTCTCACCACCAGTGGAGCTCTGGGGGGGTGATGTCCTCTGGAGAACTTATTGGTTCTGGACTGAGACACTGTGTTGAGACTGACGGTGCTCAGGTTTCCTCTGGTCGGCTGCTGTACGTCTGCAGGAGGCTGACGGCTGGGAGACGGAGGAGCACTGCAGCTCTTCTCCTACACACACACACACACACACACACACACACACACACACACACACTGAGCTGTACTCTTTCATTTAAAATGGCCGACAGTAAAAAGACCAGTCAGGTCCGACATCTAACACTTCTACACAGACGTTAGTGTTTTTTAAACCTGCTAAAATACATGAATAAACATAATTAAATCAACTACATCCAGATTTATATTTGGATCCACATCAGACTGGACTCACTCACAGACAGCAGCACCTGATTCATTTCATCATTCAGTCTCATGTTAAAGAAAGTGATCAGACTGACGGAGCGGCAGCAGAACTAACCTCCACCACCGTCACTCTCTTGTTGGCCATCGACATCAGACACGTCTCCCGGAGCAGCATCTCCTCCTCCTCTTCCTCATCAGCGAACGGAGGTTTGGGAGGAGGCTCCAGCTCGTCTGGTGGAGGGGGGAGAGGAGGAGGCGGGGGAGGAACCCCGGACAGCGAGGGGGAGAGGAAGGGCTGAGAGAAATCCTGAGAGGCAGAGACAGACGGACCAGAGACACACGGACCAGAGACAGACGGACCACAGACAGACGGACCACAGACACACGGACCACAGACACACGGACCACAGACACACGGACCAGAGACCAACGAAGATGAATTTTAATTAGAGTGTGCTTCTTGTTGTATTGATTCATTGATAACCGTGGAAACACTGAAGGGTCCCTGATCAAACAAACATCGGATAAACTAATGATGACGACATGTTTCAGTGTTATTGATCATTTTAATGATTCATTTTTAATAAGAGGCTGAATTTCATCACCATGTTCTTCAGTGTTTTATCATTTAGTTCACAGCTATGATCATATTTTATATCTCGTAAGTTATTTTAGCACCCGCACTGATGAATGTTGTTATTGATGTTAATACAATAAACTGTATGGATGATGACACTACTAAATGCTAATGCTAATGCTAACGCTACTCTCCTACAGCTGGATGCAGTGTTCGGGGTGCGTACCATTCCAAAGTGATGAGAGTCGGTCACGTACAGAGACACCTGAGGGAAACATCCTGGATCATCTGCAGTCAGCTGAGTGTGCGTCGGAGACGGGACTGAAACACACGAAGCAACAGGAAGTGTCAACAGGTGTGTGTGTGTGAGTGTGAGTGTGAGTGTGTGTGAGTGTGAGTGTGTGTGTGTGTGTGAGTGTGAGTGTGAGTGTGAGTGTGAGTGTGTGTGAGTGTGAGTGTGTGTGTGTGTGTGTGTGAGTGAGAAATGGAGCCAGCTATCAGAACCCACAAACAAATATAATGTTGAATTGCTGAGCTCACCTGGTGAACTGGTCTCGCTGTCTGTGTCCATGGCAACCTCGTCATAGTTGTCGTACTGGTACAGGTTCCCTGAGGCGTCCACACCTTGTTTACCTGCAGACTTCCTGTGTTCTCGGTCTCTGGACTGAAGGACACAACAGACATCCTGTCACTGTCACTCTGGGACGAGACAGAAGCAGATGGACATTAAAGGCTGCAGCTGTTTGTGTCTGTCCTCTTACTTTGCTGCGTGTCCTCGTCCTCCCGCCCACCAGCTTCATGAAGCGGTTGTACTGCTCGTCCTGGTTGGACAGGTCGCGGATTCTGCGAATCTCGTCCTCCCGTTTGCGTCGCTCTTCCTCTTCCTGTCGTCGTTTCTCCTCCTGCTCCTTCTGCTGCTGTAGCTTCCACGTCCTCAGCTGCTGCTTCCTGAACGCCTGCTTCGCTGCCGAGCCTGATCACCACCACAACAACAACAACAACATCTTAATTATGATCCGATCATCAGTCTGTGGCGGGACGCTCCTCCACAGCAGCAGGTGGAGCTGCAACATGTTCTTCAGGATTATTCACCATCTTAAAACTATTTTCTGGACTCTGTCTGTAAGACATCGTCCTCGAGAGCCAATCAGAGCTCAGAGTTTAGTTTCAGTCTGGAGTTGGACTCAATCGTTCGTTAATTAAGATTCAATTTATTTAATCGAGGGAGAAACTGTAGCTATAAATCAGGACATTGATCTGAAGCTACACCTGCAGACAGACTGCCTACAGCTCCCCCTGTCGGAACCACAGCTCCACCTGTCGGAACCACAGCTCCCCCTGTCGGAACCACAGCTCCCCCTGTCGGAACCACAGCTCCCCCTGTCGGAACCACAGCTCCCCCTGTCGGAACCACTCATCTGATCTCACACCGGTCACCTTCTTCATCATCATCCTCATCTATCACTGCAGCCGTCTTCATTGATCTTTTAGTTTAACATACAGTGAATGCTGCTGGTCACCCGAGCCTTGAGTGACATCATCAGCCCACCTGTTAATATAAATTCTGGTCGGATCATAAATGTGATATAAGTTCAAACAGAAGCTCAAACAAACTGAAATGATCAGCTGCTGAATAATATTCTATTGATCGACTGATTGATTGATCGACTTGTTGCAGCTCTGGTTCTGTGTTAAAGTCACCGTCAGCTGTCACCTGCAGCAGGTGTTCACACTGAACCAATCACATGTCAGGGTTCAGGCCTGTCAGTCCAATACGTTAGCGTCTCACTGAACAGAACCTGTCCTGCTCGCTGTGATGACTGGGTCATTATTGATTACTGACTCCAGTGGACTCACATGAAGGCAGCTGTCTCACCTGGACTGATCACCTTCTTGGCCAGGTGAGCTTTTCCCGGCAATCTGCCTCTCTCCAGCGCAGGTTTGGGCCCAGCTTTAGGATTTGGTTTGAGCCTGTCTCTGTCTCTGTCTGGAGGTCTGGGCCCGGTCTTGGTTCTGTCTCTGGACCTGGTCCTGTTCTTGTACGCCGCTGCAGCAGCAGCAGCGGCAGCGGCGGCTGAGGAGGCGGACCTGGTGGTGACTCTCTGCTGCCTGCTGGGTGGAGCAGCGGTGGAGGTGGAGCTCTTCTCCTGGACCACTTTAGTGATCCGGTCTTTGCTCTTCTTCATGACCTGCTGCTCTTTCTGCTGCCACTTCTTACTGGCCGACTGCAGCGCGAGGAGACGAAGCTGCAGCTCCGACAGCTCCTCCTCCTCCACCTTCACCAGCGGCTGTTCGGGACCAGACACAGACGTTTTAACACAGTGATTCTGGCCCAGATGTGATGTGTGATGTAACGTCTGGCCCACCTTGTCAGGAGAGACGACGGAGTCCTCGCTGGAGGCCGACGACTCGCTCCGACACGAATACATCTTTGTCGTCTCCTCGCCGCAGCCCGTCTTCGTCTCCTCTGACTCTTCATCAGCTCTTTGTTCTGTGTCCGCTCCATCCTGAGCCGGTCTTTCTTCTTCTTCTGCACCTGGCAGCACACAGGAAGTGACATCATTACATGACTTGTTGACACTCAGCAGCTGATCATTTATATATTTGAGTATTAACAGTATTTTCTCTTTAGGTAAGAAACCTGTTTCTGTTTTCTGACACTTTGCGTTTGTTAAGAAATCAACGTGACAAATATGATGACGGTTGATCAGAACCAGTGCAGATGAAGTTGATGTTGTGGTTTCAGAACATTGAACCCAGTTCTGGCTGTCTCACACATTAAACATTAAGATGAAGTGTGTATTTCTCTCACCCTCCAGCTGAGCAGCACCTCCTCCCTCCTGCTCCGCCCACTTCCTCTTCAGCTCGTCCAGGTTGGCGGCGGTGGGAAGTTTCTGACGCAGAGGTTTGATGTTGAACGCCTGAAACACTTTCTTCTCGGCCGTCTCCAGCTCAGACGCGTCCTCTGGACTTGGGGCCAGTTCTGGTACTGGTTTGGTCTCTGTAATACTGGCAGTGGTGTCTCGGGTCGGGTCTTTGGCAGGCGACTCTTTGGGCTCCAGAGCCATCGTCTCCTCTTTGCGGATGCACTCCAGCTCCAGCTGAATCTGCTTATACTTGGACAGTAAGTCCTCGAAGGACTCGTCAACACTGGTCTCTGCTTTGGAAACACTGTGAGCCGCTTTCCTTGCCTGGTTCCGACCCAGCAGCTTCTCTGAGGCTGACGGTCAGGAAAGTACAAACACACATTCATCTGAAAATCATTTTATCAATCAATCAATCATTTCATCTGTCAACTCTCACACAAACTGGTCCAGTTTACTGTCAGTGAGGTCCAGAAGACCAGAACACACCGACACCTGAGAGTCCGGAGAGAAAACGTTTCATTAATTATTAACAGCTGTCGGTTAATTTCATCTCTATTAACTAATCTATTAATCGATTGATTGCCTCACAGCTCATATTAAATAGAGATTATAAAGATGTGATCAGAACCCGCTCTCACACCAGGACCTGTATAGGTGATGTCACTGATCTGGATCTAAATGTATTGATCGGTAGACTGTTTTGGTGTCTCCAGCTGCTGTAAAGGTTCTGATTTTATTCTGACATTTAAATATTATATTGATTAGTTGATAGCACCTGCACTGATCCACACAGGAGACCGGAAGTTCTCAGCAGGAATACGTCATCGTTTCTGTTAAAGCTTTAAAGCGATCACACTTTCAGTATGACGACATATTTCAGATACTCTGATATATTAATATTATATTTACATTCAGACTGGACCGGGACCAGACTGGACCGGGTCATCTGTCAGGCTGCACCTCATTAATCACCAGATCATCAGTACCGTGTGAAGGATACGTTTTCTGGACGGAGAGTCCTTCTTGCTGCCGTGACTGTCTCCGGGCCCGTACCGGCCGAGTGGACCTCTGCTGTCAACACCTCCCCGGCTTCCTCGGTTCCAATGCCCGCGTCCACCGTTCGGCAAGGCCCGGTGTCGGAACCTGCCCAGGGCTCCGTGGCTCCGCTCCCAGAAGCTGGTCCGCGGGCTCGGCTCTCCGTGAGGACCGAGTCCCGGCGGCGGCAGCAGCAGCAGCGGCGGCGGCGGGGAGGGAGCGGGAGGCCGGTCGGGCCCGCTCGGGCCGCACTGCTGCCGGTGGCTCGGGGGGACGGGCCCGTGTCCGTGAGGTCGGTTGTACGGCATCATGAGGCGGAAATCCGGCGGCTGGTGGCCCATGTGTGGCAGCATGTTGTGCGGATGGTGGTGAGGCTTTCGTGTACGTGGAGGAGCGCCGCGGCCCGGCCTGCTACCATCCCCCCGCCGGATCGGCACACTGTCCTCGGTTTCATCATCGCAGATCTCTCCGTCCTCGAGCTCGCCCTCCTCTCGAGGAGACCGGCTCACTTTATTTAAATCCATGTTGGAGGTCCGGACGAACCGTCGGCTGATACTGAAGCGCTGAGAGCGAAGTCATCGATCTGCGGAGACTGAATTCATGTTTCAGCGACGCTTCATGGAGTCAGTCCGTCTCTGCTGCTCACACAACTCTCGCGATACAACGAGACCTCGTCTTCTTCTTCATGCTTTATGCCGGCAGTTCAACATCAGCGCCACCAGCTGGACCGGAGTGTGACTGCAGTCTATCTTTATATTAACATCAGTCGTGTGTGTGTGTGTGTGTGTGTGTGTGTGTGTGTGTGTGTGTGTGTGTGGGGAGGATCCCCTGTCCTGGGTCGCTGGGTCACAGTCCAGGCCCGTGTCCAGCTGATATCCACCCTGCATCATGCCTCTGGTTTGCCTTACGGTTCCTGTTGACTTTGATTTGAATGAATTGCCCTTGTTTCATGTCAGAGCTCCTGTGTGGACTCGCTGCAGGGCATCCTGGATAATGCCAACCACCTGTGCACACTGTCATCAGCAGCCAGAGGAGCCGGTTCAGCGACAGGCTGCTCCTTCCAAAGAGCCGACAAACACACGGAAACACTCCTTTGTCCCCCATCAAACTGCTCAGCTCCTCACTGGGGGGAGGAGGGCGAACAGATGACCAGTGAGAGAGAGACTGAAGGAGAGACTGAAGGAAAGTCTTGAAGTATATGTGTGTGTGTGTGTGTGTGTGTGTGTGTGTGTGTGTGTGTATATATATATATATATATATATATATATATATATATATATATATATATATATATATATATATATATATATATATATATATATATATATATATATATGAGCTGAAAGTCTCACCTGAACATGGATGATTTCAATCAGTTCGTCAGTTGAATCATGTGACTGATGATCTTTGTTGCTTATCTGTGGACGATTTTTTAACTTCATTCTTACAGTGTTTTTTATACTTGTTATACTTATTTATATGTATACTTTTATACTGTGTGTGTAACAGTGCTGTGAGTGACATGGAGCTTCAGTTTCCCTGAGGGAACCTCCCAAAAGGATTAATAAAGTTGTCTGAGTCTGAGTCTGAGTTCACGTCCTCTGAGACAGTTTGATGACACTGATCTGATATAAAGTGTTGTTCTCATGATGTGTAATACTTTCTGACACTTGTGGTCTGAATATGTAGAACATGTAGTTCTCTTCATTCAGCCTCTTAGCTTCTGCAGAATAAATCCCAGATCACCTGAAGCGAGACTCAACGATCAGCTGTCTTCATCCGGAGCTGCTCACCTAACCCTAACCCTGGATCATCCTTCATCCACATTATGATGCATCATTTTTAACCGTCACTGTCCAAACATATCCTGCTTCATTATCTTTACAGTTTGTCAATGTAGATCCTGCACACTATACAACATGTATACATACATATAATGTATATTCCATCCACTCGTATTCATATTTGTCCAGTAAATATTCTTTATTTATTTACGGTGTTTACTTCCACTAGTAACCTGTGCACCGTACAGTCCTGGACGTTCACACTTCTTTATGTTCTATAATCATCAGGATTTGATTTGATTTCACTTTATTATCAGAATACTTTCCTGAAATGTGTCTTTCTTACTGAGACATACACATTTTCATTAACATAACAAATACTACAAATACATGACAGACCTTATAAAAATGTATTACTTCTTATTCTTCAGATGAAATAATAGATGTTTGTTCAGTAGAGACCCAACAAATATCACATTGTGATGATTTAAATAGCTGTTTCTGTGAAAATGAAACTCATGGGGCAGCTGTAGCTGAGGAGGTAGAGCAGGACGTCCAGTAATCGGAAGGTTGTTGGTTTGAATCCCTGGCTCCCCGGCTGCATGTCGAGGTGTCCTTGAACAACCCCAAATTGCTCCTGATGAGCAGCTGGCACTGTGCAGCCTCTGCCATCAGTCATTTATCATCAAATCAGCAAAATCTGTCAAAATAACACAATGTGATTTTTTTTATACTCACCTGTTTCTAAAACACCAAACAGCTGCTTCAGATCTGCTTCTGTTTCTCGTATGTTTGAAGACATTTTGTCGCTTTTAAACATAGAAGTAAATTTAATGTCTCTAATTAATGTTCACACTCTCTTCACTCTGTTTTCAGGTCATTTTGAAGTCAGCTGCTTGATTTGATCACATAGTTTTAGACAGAAAAGAAGTTTGTTTTAATTGAAGGGTTAGGGTCATAAAAATATTTGACTTTTCAAAATAAAACATTTTCTGAACTAAACAGTTCATGTATATATGTATCGCATACTGACGTCACAATCATTCATATATTTATAAAACAACATAAAACAAAAGAAAGATAGTAACTCTGCGTGCGCGTGCGCAGAGCTTTTACCGGAAGCTGAGTTGTCAGTTTTGTTTTGGAAGTTGACAGGCACGTGAGCTGCTGACGTCATCAGTAGAGAGAGTAGGCGACATGGCGGCGGACTCTGTGGTGAAGGTAAAAACATGTTAACGTTATTAATCTGTATCAAGTCTGTCACTTCCTGTTATTGATAACTCTGTCGGGGGCCGTCAGTGTCACTGAGCCCAACTGCAGCTCACTCAGCTCCACTGTTCATGAGTTAGCTGAAGTTAGCTAGCGTTAGCCGCTGTGCTAGCTGTAATGTAGCCACAACGACACCCTCAGCTCACAGCAGCAGTCTGAAGACATGCCACGAAATCACCGCAGTCTGTTGTGAGCCTGTGTTAACGACACCACTGTTCATCTGGACATCTTGTTTTCACACCGACGAACCGAGCCGGAGGCTCCGAACACCGCTCTGAACATATAGCATCGTAGCAAGGAAGCGAGCTGACGGCTGTTAGCAGGTCGGGCCGCACTGAAGTCACTAAAGTGGTCAACAGTTAGCTTCTACACACCAGACGACCTGTGAGATCAATAACTGAATCAATCACTGAATAATACGATAATAAAACAATCTTTACGGCAATTTGAACGTCAACACACTCAGTCAGCTGACGCCCCGTGTGTCTGCTAAATGCTAACGTTAGCATTGCAGCTAACAAAGTTTCTCACCACAGAAGTAGTTTAAACTGCTCTCAGTCAGTCAGGTGTGTGTACCTGCCGCTGATGTTACTTCCTATTATTTGACATGTTGACACAATATAATGAAGCTCTGGACATCGATGAGGAAACAATATGAACTGAAGCAACTTCAGTTAGTTGAAGTTTGGAGGAGCAGCAGGAGGTCTGGTGGAGGAGGAGCAGCAGGAGGTCTGGTGGAGGAGGAGGCTCAGTGATGTCAAACATGTATTTATTGAGTCAGTTTCAGGACTCTGTGTCTGCACCAAACCCTCAGACAGCTCTTTGTGACGGGAAGTTGCAGCAGTCATTTTACTGGCAGAGCCCAGGAGCTGCTGTCCTGCTGCTGCCTCCATTAATTTGTTAATTTGTTAATGTGTGTATTGAGTGAATCTGAACCAACCCTTTAAAACACTGAATTCAAACAAACTAACTGATCAAGGCAGTGGTAGTTTTCTACATGGTAGAATTACAGCATAGATGGATGTAACGACTTCAGGGCTGTCTGACAGGAAGAACAGCAGTGGACTTATTATAAATAAAGTGATATGTGACATTTTTAAGAAGTATTTCACAGCTGGAAAGACACAAATATGTTTGTGTCATGATCAGACGAAACAGAGATAAAGAGCTGTCTTATTCTCTTCTGCTCGAAATGTAGAAAACCTTCAACAACCACAATGCACTGCACCAAACGGGACCAATAAACA
The DNA here is from genome assembly GCF_965226575.1 of Pagrus pagrus. Classification (NCBI taxonomy): domain Eukaryota; kingdom Metazoa; phylum Chordata; class Actinopteri; order Spariformes; family Sparidae; genus Pagrus; species Pagrus pagrus. Next base: position 298,545 of record NC_140194.1, read on the forward strand.
CTGCCGATGATTGGTGACGTACTGCGAGCTGGGCGGGGCTTGGTTTGGAAACAGGAAACTGTAAATCAGCGACAACAAAAACATCTTATTACATGTGAACAGTGAAATATGTGAGAACACAGTCAGAGAGAAGTGGACCGTGAACTGGATCCTGGTTCAGATTCAGGTGGTGCTGCCTTGTTTTACAGTTTGATCAGAGTTTTTCCATCTCTGTACAGAAACAAGATGGTGGCCGCTTCCTGTTCTCGAGCTTTACTGCAGCTGAACAGTTCGTACGTTTCTGAGAACGGCAGCGTAGTGACAGAGCTGCTTTATAGTTTATCAGCTCCGCCTGGTTCAGACAGTTTTGTCACTCGATCCAAGACCCAGGGAAACGGCGGCTCTCTCTCTCAATCCAACTACACTCTTTGTGTCTGAGGATGTCACGCTTACTAAATATGAAACAACATGTTTTGGCAGATGTTGGAGGGTGTTTGCAGCAAAGTGGAGAGAAGTTTAACATTATTCATTTACTACCAACATCATAGTGACACAAAATAGTTTGAAAGCTGCAGAGTTCCTGTTTAAGTGTGTGTTTAGATCTGAGATGTGTTTGATGCTCCTCACGTCGTCATCACTTCCTGCAGTCCTGCTGAATGTGACGCCTCACACACCTTTAACATCACGTCTGTCACACAGGTTCTGTTTGAACATGAAGGAGTCTTCATTCATCCAGGCAGCGCTGACGAAGGCAGCGAGCAGGATTTACTAATTTCTGGCTCACTTCGGATCGTTGACAAGGTAAAACAATATATGACATCACATATTAGACATACGACCGCTGACATCATCATTTAATTAGCAGGTGATGATGATGAAACTGACGACAAATCTGAGTTCAGATGTCTCATTTATTCTAAAACACCAACATCTTCATTTTACTGTCAAAGAAGAATCAGAAAACTTCACATGAAGAAGCTGAAAGCCGACATTTAATTCATCACATAATCAGAATCATTAACAGTTAATTAGGCTCCACTGAGTCTTAATGGTCCTCAAAAGTTCAATACTAGTTTCCTGGTTGTGTTTTGTGCTCGTGTGATATAAGTTGTGTCTGCTGACTGTCAGGATGCTGAAATCATCGTGGAGTTCAGACCTTCGGACGACGCTGTGGACCCGTCAAACATGCTGTGTGCTGGGAAGGTTTGTGTACCAGAGTAGTCGGATTACTTCAATATTACAACACAAATATGTAACTTAACAGCAGGAAGACAACAGGAAACAATGAGATGGAACAACTGTGTGTGTGTGTGTGTGTGTGTGTGTGTGTGTGTGTGTGCGCGTGTGTGTGTGTGTGTGTGTGTGTGTGAGCAGGACTCCAGCTCAGTGATGGAGTGGAACCAGTGTTCAGGTGAGAAGTCGCAGCAGCTGTTAGAAACCCAGCTGAGCTATGAGACGGAGTGGGACATGATCAACGCTGTGTCCTTCAGGAAGAAACCCTGCACCAATGGAGAGGGTGAGTCTTCTTCTACTCTCAGTATCTTCTCACACCTATGGAGGTTCTTCAGCCGCCTTATCACCTGTAGTACCTGTAGTACCTGTCACACCTGTAGTCCCTGTAATACCTGTCACACCTGTAGTCTCTGTGGTGCCTGTCACACCTGTAGTCCCTGTAGTACCTGTTACACCTGTAGTACCTGTGGTGCCTGTCACACCTGTAGTCCCTGTAATACCTGTCACACCTGTAGTCCCTGTAATACCTGTCACACCTGTAGTCCCTGTAGTACCTGTTACACCTGTAGTACCTGTGGTGCCTGTCACACCTGTAGTCCCTGTAATACCTGTCACACCTGTAGTACCTGTGGTACCTGTCACACCTGTAGTCCCTGTAATACCTGTCACACCTGTAGTACCTGTGGTGCCTGTCACACCTGTAGTCCCTGTAATATCCGTCACACCTGTAGTACCTGTGGTACCTGTCACTCATGTAGTACCTGTGGTACCTGTCACACCTGTAGTACCTGGCTGATGACTAGCCGTCTGTGTTTGTTTCCGGGTCTGTCAGGCTCTCTGAACCACAGCCATGACCGGAGCAGGTGGGCGCTGACCTTCAGTGTCAGTGACCTGAGGTCCGTCACAGTGAAGGAAGAAGGTTGGACCTTCCTGGTCTTCAGACTGAAGGAGTCGTCCACTTCCCTGCCTGCACTTCACTTCCACCAGGGTGGCAGCACCGAGTTCCTGGACAGCCTGAGGAGATTCGCTCTGCTCAGCGAGTGAGTACCAGACACGTGAATAACCACACAACACATGAGTCCGACTGGACTGACACTGCTGAAGTGTTCTGCTGACAGGAAGTAGTGTGGCGAGTGTTGTGTCTGTCCTCAGCAGACTGTCCTCGTCTCCATGGAGCTTTGAAGGAGGTGAAGTTAATGAAATATGTGCAATATGTTTAATGTAGGTCAGAGCAGACTGGACACACACACTTTCCGTAAGAGGACGTTGTTTGCTACACTGGTCTGTTTTTGTCGTGCGGTTGTGTGTTATTTGTTGTTGCTCTCGTGTCGCCTCAGTGGACCCGTTTCATTAAGTCAGAGCGGAGGACAGTGCCTCCTCTGTGAGCCTGCTGATAGCTGTTATTAAAGTTCTTATCAAAGCCTTTCATAATGAAATCGTTTGATTAAGTGCCGGATATTTTCATTGTGACGTCTCGCTGACTGTCTGTCTCCTGATTGGCTGTTCGGTCTTTCATTACAGAGATGAATGAAAAGGACGACAAACACGTTGACTCACTGTTTATTTTCCAGATCTCTGAATCAGCGCTCACGTCTGCTCGTTAGAAATATGTGACTCTGCAGCAGCTCGTCTATGACTGTCTGTAGTTCACACTGACTTTAACCCTAACCCTCATATATATATATATATATATATATATATGAGCTGAAAGTCTCACCTGAACGTGGATGATTTCAATCAGTTCGTCAGTCGAATCATGTGACTGATGATCTTTGTTGCTTATCTGTGGACGACAATGAAACATTGTTTTGTGTGTCTGTGCTCAGTTCTTGTGTGAATGTTGTGAGTTTTGTGTTTGCAGGGCTCCAGATGATGACACGTGTCTGTTGGTCAGCACACCGAACAAAGCTCTGTCTCAGTCCTTCGAGAACCTTCTGGATGACAACAACTTCGGCCTCGTCCATGTAAGAATCTGAATCAGTCAACAGGCTCACAGACATAACAACACCACACTGCTCACAGACATCACAACACCACACTGCTCACAGAGTTGAGTGTTGAAACATTGACAAGCTGTATCATCCTGCTCTCTGCTGCTCACCCTGATGAACATGGCTGAATGTCACATGTCTCCACAACATCCTCTTCACTCAGGTCGTCTCTGATGGAAACGTAGCTAGTTGACCAGCAGACAGCTGAAGATCGGTGTTACGGCTGTGTTGTCACTATAAATCACACTGAGGTCTTTATGTTGTCAAGTGACCACATTAACCTCCACACTGACTCAACATCCTGTTTAAACCTGGTGAAATGTCCCTTTAAGAAAAACATTGGTCTCCAGCAGAAGTTCAGAAAGGACCCGTACGTCACCACCCTGGGCGGCTTCTCCAAGGTCACCAACTACATCTATGATGCCATCCGGGGGACGGAGGAGCAGCACCAGCGCCCCCCGGAGGAGGTGGCCGATCTGCTGGGTGAAGTCATCCCGGGCCTGGAGATCAACCAGCAGGAGGAGCCCGGCTTCGAGGTCATCACCAGGGTGAGAGGAGGCTGCGGCTCACACTGTATCTGCATCAACATCAATATCTGCATCACATGATCTTTACTGGTTTATTGATCACAGACTTAGCATTAGGGTAAAGGGTGGTCTAATGATGGGTTAGGGTTGGTCTAACGATGGGTCAGGGTTGGTCTAACGATGTGAGATGTGGTCTGACGATGGGTTAGGGTTGGTCTAATGATGGGTTAGGGTTGGTCTGACGATGGGTCAGGGTTGGTCTAACGATGTTAGGGTTGGTCTAACCATGGGTCAGGGTTGGTCTAACGATGGGTTAGGGTTGGTCTGACGATGGGTCAGGGTTGGTCTGACGATGGGTCAGGGTTGGTCTAACGATGTGAGAGTTGGTCTGACGATGGGTTAGGGTTGGTCTAATGATGGGTTAGGGTTGGTCTGACGATGGGTCAGGGTTGGTCTAACGATGTTAGGGTTGGTCTAACGATGTGAGAGTTGGTCTAACGATGTGAGAGTTGGTCTAACAATGGGTAAGGGTTGGTCTAACGATGGGTCAGGGTTGGTCTAACGATGGGTTAGGGTTGGTCTAATGATGGGTTAGGGTTGGTCTAACGATGGGTCAGGGTTGGTCTAACGATGTTAGAGTTGGTCTAACAATGTGAGAGTTGGTCTAATGATGGGTTAGGGTTGGTCTGACGATGGGTTAGGGTTGGTCTGACGATGGGTCAGGGTTGGTCTAACGATGTTAGGGTTGGTCTAACGATGTGAGAGTTGGTCTAACGATGTGAGAGTTGGTCTGACGATGGGTCAGGGTTGGTCTAACGATGTTAGAGTTGGTCTAATGATGGGTAAGGGTTGGTCTAACGATGGGTCAGGGTTGGTCTAACGATGTGAGAGTTGGTCTAATGATGGGTCAGGGTTGGTCTAACGATGGGTCAGGGTTGGTCTGACGATGTGTCAGGGTTGGTTTGGTTTAACGATGTTAGGGTTGGTCTAACGATGGGTCAGGGTTGGTCTAACGATGTTAGAGTTGGTCTAACGATGGGTCAGGGTTGGTCTAACGATGGGTCAGGGTTGGTCTAATGATGGGTCAGGGTTGGTTTAACGATGGGTCATGGTTGGTCTGACGATGTCAGAGCCATCGCTGCTGAAACAATTGTTTAAATTGAAAATGGAGTTGTGGATTTTTAGGATGGTGGCTCATCTGCTGATCAGATGAAGGAAGTTCATGCCTCCAGTGTTCAGTCTGTAGAAACAAAGGAGCTGCAGGTCAACACTCCATGTTCTCTGTTGAGCACAGATTACAGATGTGTTAGCATTAAGCACCTGTGACTGTGTTACCTGTGTACCTGTGTGTCAGATCGACCTGGGAGCGAGGCCTCAGGTGACGAGAAGGGAGCCCCTGTCAGCAGACGACTGGACCAAACATCAGGATCCAGAGGGGAGGATGAGCGACGTCACACACCTGAAACAAGTCATCTTTAAAGGGGCACGTAGCTTCTAATTAATCACCTCCCTCTAACCAATGACAGTCACATTATTAATATCCACTCACTGTGTTTGTATGAGGTCATCATGTGACTGGTCATGTGACCCTGCAGGGGCTGTGTCATGCTGTGAGGAAAGAGGCCTGGAAGTTCCTGCTGGGATACTTCCCGTGGGAGAGTACGCTGGAGGAGAGGAAAGTCCTGCAGAGGTCCAAAACGTACGACTGAACATTTATTACACTTTATATTGTTTCTGTTCTAAACGTACTGTAGCATCTCAGACAAACAAGACGCCATGTCGACATATGATGAGTCGATCAGATGAGCTGACTGATGTGTTGGTGTGTGTGGTTGCAGTGATGAGTACTTCAGGATGAAGCTGCAGTGGAAGTCTGTCAGTGAAGAACAAGAGAGGAGAAACTCCCGGCTGAGAGACTACAGGAGTCTAATCGGTGAGACAAACAGGATGTTAGGTTCTGGTTATTTCATCTCTGATCTCTGAGCAACAGGAGGATTCTGGCTTCAGATGTTATTGATCAGTTGAACCCATCATGTGAACGTGTCCTCGTGCTCTGTGGCTCTTTTCAGAGAAAGATGTGAACCGAACAGACAGAACTAACAGGTTCTACGAAGGCATCGACAACCCGGGTCTGGTCCTGCTGCACGACATCTTGATGACCTACTGCATGTACGACTTCGACCTCGGTGAGACTCCATCTGTCTAATCAGACCTCATCTATGTGTTTCAAATCTGTTGTTGTCAGCGGAGGTCATGATCCTGCTGAACGAGGGAACAACTGATGATGTCATGAATCATGTGACAATGATGAGGAGGCTGTGACCTTCCTCACATTAACACAGTAAACTAACAGAAATGTCTGATTTCATCATGTGGTGTCTTCTTCTGTGGTTTAATGGACAGAGACTAAACCTCGACTAACATTTGTTTAGTGATGTCAGTGACTGAACTCTGTGTGTGTGTGTGTGTGTGTGTGTGTGTGTGTGTGTGTGTGTGTGTGTGTGTGTGTGTGTGTGTGTGTGTGTGTGTGTTCAGGCTACGTTCAGGGGATGAGCGACCTGCTGTCTCCCATCCTCTACGTGATGGAGAACGAGGTGGATGCTTTCTGGTGTTTTGTGTCCTTCATGGATCAGATGGTGAGCGGACTGACAGACTGCAGCTTCTTCATGTTGCATCAGTTTATGTTCAGAAAGGAACGTTTAGTTTTCACACACTCACAATCAAACTGTGCTGCAGTTTGTAAACCAGCAGAGGGCGTTCATCCAGTCAAAGCAACATTTTCACTGGACCTCGACCCAGTGTTGGGTCGAGGTCCAGACAACATGAGGTGTAAAAATCAATCAGTTTATCAGATGAGAAACTTGTGACTGTTTGCAATGATCCTAAAATGTAACAAAGAAAACAGAGGCAGGATATTTAAAGAGTTTAACAATAAACTTTAATGTCTAAACTGACTGAAACACAGAATTTAATATTGATGAGTATCTTTTCCATGTCGGTGCAGATGAGACAACATAAACACTGATACTGATCCATCTTATCAGAAGAACCAGACAGAATCTGCAGAGTTCAGCACATCGTTAGATCATCATACTGCAGCCACAGATTCTGTTTATACAACAGTCCTCCGCGTGTGTGTGTGTGTGTGTGTGTGTGTGTGTGTGTGTGTGTGTGTGTGTGTGTGTCTGTCTGTCTGTGTGTGTCTGTCTGTGTGTGTTGCAGCATCATAACTTCGAGGAGCAGATGCAGGGGATGAAGACTCAGCTCATCCAGCTCAGCACGCTGCTCAGACTGCTCGACTTGTCCTTCTGGAACTACCTCGGTATGAAACTCCTCCCACACACTCACCTGTACCTGTGACAGTGTTGGATACTGATGATGTCATGGTGATGTGACAGAAACATGTTGTCCTATCAACTCACTGATGGGTGTGTTTCAGTGCATCAACACACAGTCACACAGGGGGCGCTGTGACATCATCACATACGAATTGAGTGATTTAAATTGGATTCATATAGTGCTTTCAAAATAAAAGTCACAATGCTTCACAATAAAAGCATTGAGCAGACAATAACAAACAAACAGTATGACATCATCTCCAGCGGAGGCCAATCAGGAGGCTATCTGCAGTCTAGCTGAACCAACCTGACACCTTATCTGATCAATCAGCACCTGTCAGCTGATCAATACAGCAGCACCCTACACTGTAAAAAGTTGATGTGGATCAGGATGGTCTGCCAGCTGATTTAATGATGTCATCACCATCCTGACCCTCCAGATACAAAAACATGATTCTAATTGAACTTCACTGTAACGAGTTCTTATAATGATTAATAATCTTTTATTCATAATAATCAGTTAATATTATTATTAAAATAACACACAAAAGTTTTTGATCTAAACAAATTCAGATCTAAACTACAGTTTATACTTGTGAACAAAATAAATCAGTGTTGTGTTGTTCTGTCCCTTTAACTCTGTGTGTGTGTGTGTGTGTGTGTGTGTGTGTGTGTGTGTGTGTGTGTGTGTGTGCTCTGCAGAGTCTCAGGACTCAGGTTATCTCTACTTCTGTTTCCGCTGGTTGTTGATCAGATTTAAGAGGGAGCTCAGCTTCCAGGACGTCCTGCGACTCTGGGAGGTGAGTTTCTGCTCACAGCTGAAGCTGCCGCCATCGTCACATGACACATGGTCACATGACACATGGTCACATGACACATGACACATGACACTGTCAGTCACAGTACAGAACAGCTGTAATACATGTTACTGTCTCTGTTCCTTCTCAGCTTCCGTAGTTTTCTCCTGTTGCTGTAATGTCAGAGTCTGTCTCGTTTGGTCCATTCTTCATCTCACTGTGTGTGTGTGTGGACAGTGTCCACCTGTCTCTAACTGTGTGTCCTCCTCAGGTGATGTGGACCGGTCTTCCCTGTCAGAACTTCCACCTGCTGGTCTGCTGTGCCATCCTGGACTCAGAGAAACAGAAGATCATGGAGGAGAACTACGGCTTCAATGAAATCCTCAAGGTGAGCTGACTTTATCAGAATCAGTCAGAATCAGTTCTCCTTTATTGTCCCACAACGGGGAAATTTGTTTGCCACAGCAGCCAAAGGACAGAATATTACAAAATAACAATAGCCAAAAATTAACAGTATAATTAAAAAGGTAAGAAATAGAATAGACTCGTATATACATATCAACATGATATTGTACAGAATTATGTTGTTGTCATTGCTGTTGTTGTTGTTGTTGTAGTCGTCGTCGTCGTCATCGTCAGCTGTAAACAGTGTTTGTTAGGGGTGGGGGAAAAATTCGATTCACATAAGAATCGCGATTCTAATCATCCACGATTCTTAATCGATTCATAAACTTCAAAAATCGATTTTTAAAAAAAAAAAAATAATATATATATATATATATATATATATATATATATATATTTTCTATTTTGAAAAATCACACAAAACACCAATTTGTGTTATTTGTGTACAGTTTATATTTCTAACTTCTGGGAGAAAAAGGCAGCTGGCCTAAGCTTTTATTTAGGCAATTTTATTTATGCAAGTTATTTCTTGTACAGTAAGTTTTTATTTGTTTAGCATGAATAAATGTTGCCTTTTTTTAATGTTTGCCTTTGTGTGATTACATCATTGGAATCAGTTTGTTTAAAAATCACATTATCTTATACAAACTGTATTGTTTTGATGCCATAATTTGCCTTAACACACTATGCACTGTATCAAATTTTGAATCGAGAATCGATTCTGAATCGAGAATCGATTCTGAATCGAATCGTGAGACACCCAAAGATTCACACCCCTAGTGTTTGTCTTGCTGTTGTTGATAAACAATGTTTTTCTTGTTGTTGTCGATTAAACAGTGTTTGTCTTGTCGTATTTGTTGATAAACAGTGTTTGTCTTGTCGTTGTTGTTGATAAACAGTGTTTGTCTTGTCGTTGTGGATGTTTTTGTTGATAAACAGTGTGCGTTGTTTTTGTTGGTAAACAGTGTGTGTCTTGTCGTTGTGGTTGTTGTTGATAAACAGTGTGTTGTTGTTGTTGTTGTTGTTGCTGTTGTTGTTTATAAACAGTGTTTGTCTTGTTGTTGATAAACAGTGTGTTGTGTTGTTGTTGATAAATAGTGTGTGTTGTGGTTGTCGTTGTTGATAAACAGTGTGTGGTGTTGTTGTTGATAAACAGTGTGTGTCTTGTCGTTATGGTTGTTGTTGATAAACAGTGTGTGTTGTTGTCGATAAACAGTGTGTGTTGTTGCTGTTGTTGTTTATAAACAGTGTGTTTTGTGGTTGTTGATAAACAGTGTGTGTTGTGGTTGTTGTTGTCGTTGATAAACTGTGTGTTGTGGTTGTCGTTGTTGATAAACAGTGTGTGTTGTTGTGGTTGTTGATAAACAGTGCGTGTTGTGGTTGTTGTCATTGATAAACAGTATGCTTTGTGGTTGTTGTGGTTGTTGATAAACAGTGTGTTGTGGTTGTTGTCGTTGTTGATAAACAGTGGTTGTTGATAAACAGTGTGTGTTGTGGTTGTTGTCGTAGATAAACTGTGTGTTGTTGTGGTTGTTGATAAACAGTGTGTTGTTGTTGATAAACTGTGTGTTGTGGTTGCTGTCGTTGTTGATAAACAGTGTGTGTTGTGGTTGTTGATAAACAGTGTGTGTTGTTGTTGATAAACTGTGTGTTGTGGTTGTTGTCATTGATAAACAGTATGCTTTGTGGTTGTTGGTGTTGTTGATAAACAGTGTGTGTTGTGTTTGTTGTGGTTGTTGTCTTTGTTGATAAACAGTGTGTGTTGTGGTTGTTGTCTTTGTTGATAAACAGTGTGTGTTGTGGTTGTTGTCGTTGATAAACAGTGTGTTGTGGTTGTTGTCGTTGTTGATAAACAGTGTGTGTTGTGGTTGTTGTCGTTGTTGATAAACTGTGTGTTGTGGTTGTTGTCGTTGTTGATAAACAGTGTGTGTTGTGGTTGTCGTCGTCGTTGTTGATAAACAGTGTGTGTTGTGGTTGTTGTGGTTGTTGATAAACAGTGCGTGTGTTGTGGTTGTTGATAAACAGTGTGTGTGTTGTGGTTGTTGTTGTTGATAAACTGTGTGTTGTGGTTGTTGATAAACAGTGTGTGTTGTGGTTGTTGTGGTTGTTGATAAACAGTGTGTGTTGTGGTTGTTGATAAACAGTGTGTGTTGTGGTTGTTGTGGTTGTTGATAAACAGTGTGTGTTGTGGTTGTTGATAAACAGTGTGTGTTGTGGTTGTTGTGGTTGTTGATAAACAGTGTGTGTTGTGGTTGTTGTCTTTGTTGATAAACAGTGTGTGTTGTGGTTGTTGTGGTTGTTGATAAACAGTGTGTGTTGTGGTTGTTGTGGTTGTTGATAAACAGTGTGTGTTGTGGTTGCAGCACATTAACGAGCTCTCCATGAAGCTGGACATTGAGGAGATCCTTCAGAAGGCCGAGGGCATCAGTCTGCAGATCCACAGCTGTAAGGTGAGCTGCTCACAGCCAGCAGCTCTCAGCCACATGTCATGGTCTTCATCAGACAGCAGGGGGGTCTTCCAGAAAGTGGTTTTGTGAAAGCTCTGAGTTTGTTAACCCTGAGATGAGAGAAACTCTGAGTGTTCAGCTCCAGAAAGAGGAAACTGAACCTCTGGTCTGTTACTGTGGTAACTGACTGTGTGGACCTCACCTGCTCACTGGCAGGTTCACCCGAAGAAACCCTGAGTGTGACGGAGCTGTCTGACAGCGGCTGTCCTTTCCTTCTCAGTCGATCATGTTGAAGCAGAAATAATTCACATAGTTTTACACCAGGAGGAGAATTTAGATTCATTTAGATGAGCTCTCGCTCCCTGACGAGGACTGGACCCAACAGAACCGCTCCTCATCAGTCCGTCATTTATATTCTCCGGCCGCACAGCGAATATCAGGCTACACATCATCGCTGACGTGCTCTCAGATCTGAACCATCCTCTTTAATCACTTCACAGGTTAATCAATCACCTTCAGCAGCCAGAAACAGAAATAACTCACATTTCATTTGGCTTCTGTATTTCCCACAGACAGCTACAACAGGAACCATCAGTAGAGCCCGGTGGACTTTTCCAACAACGTAATTTCAAAGTCTGTGTTTCTAGTTTGCCGCCGCATTGAGTATAAGACTAAATGACTTCTAGTTCAGTCTGTAGACAGGAAGTGTGTGTCTGCCTCTAATGTTGGGTCCTGGGGGAGAGTGACGCCCTCTGCCTCTGGTCACCCAGCGAGCTGACTCAGGACCAGCTCCTCTGCCTCTGGTCACCCAGCGAGCTGACCCAGGACCAGCTCCTATGCCTCTGGTCACCCAGCGAGCTGACTCAGGACCAGCTCCTCTGCCTCTGGCGGACGTGGTGGAGGTGGAGGTGAGCACCACTTCATGTTTATCTACTCAGCAGGATGTTGGACACAGATGTGTGTTAAACAGCATCTGTTGGTGGTAAAAGCTGCTACAAGTTAAAATATCCACTGAATAAACTTTGACTTTGTTTAATATGTGAAATAAAACCAAAGTGAGGAGCCATCGTGAGACTGTTTTTATATTTCATTTTCAGCCGATTTAAATTAAATAAAATAGCCTAAAATAAAATAAAACATTGAACAACATTCAACCACTTCCTCAAAGGCTAATAGAAAAGACAGTGATGTTAAATTCAAAATGAAAAGACGACTGCAGTCAGTGACTTTTGTTACGGCCGCAGCCGTGTTACTTTTTTTCCCCCAGAAAATGTCTGCTTCCTGTTTTCTCCCATGTTGCCATGGTGATTCCCAGTATCGGAGCTCCATTGATGATGGCTTTTTACTGGTCGTCAGGCACGAGCTCAGCTCAGAGTTAACATACTCAGAGTCCACTTACCTGACTCAGATCAGCTGTTCTGGAGTTCAGGGTTCGCCTCAGAGGCTGTTGAACCTCCTTTCTGGAATTAGAATATAGAATAATAGAATAGAATTACTTTATTGATCCCAGACTGGGAAATTATTTTGTCACAGCAACAATGGTAAAAAAAGAAAAAAACAGAAGAAAAAACACTCTGTACATAACATAGACAGAAGCAAGATATATACAATGTATATACACAGTGCAAACTATACTATAAACAATAATATCTATACAACTAAACAAGAAATAAACAATTCCTATGAATGTGCAATAACAGAACAAACAAATACTTCTGAATGTGCAATGCCCCCCTGGACAGTCAGTCAGAGTCAGAGTCAGTGTCAGTGCGTCTGCAGCCAACACGTCTGTAACTGACCAATGAGGAGCGAGCGTCTGCAGCAGCAGGCGGCCATCCAGAGCAAAGGTGAAAGGCTCTTTTTCTGTCTCCTATGGATGATGTCATCATCCAGGGGCCGTTAGAGGTCAGAGGTCATCTCCATCCAACACAGCACCACACTGAGTGACCTGATGAAGACCATGACATGTGGCTGAAAGCTCGGGATGAATTCAGCTGAAAGGAACAGTTTAAATGTGACACATTTCAGTTGGTTAATAAAGTTGATTCAAAGGTCCGGATGGACGGGTCGTCAGCGCGTTGAGTTCTACAGAGAAACGGATCGTGACGGACAGAACTGGTGCTGGTTTGGTGAAGCTGTGGAGTTTAGTGAGTCTTGATGTTGGTCTCGTTTCTGAGTGTCTGAGCTGTGGTTTATCTTCCTCAGGATCTGCCTCATTCCATCAGCGTCATCCTGGGCTTCGACACACAGGTTTGGGCTTCTGACCCGACAGACTCTGGACCTCCTCCACCTCACAGACCGACCCAGCGGCCGGACGCCTGCTCCAACGGACACTTGAGAGAAACCAGCTCTCACAACAGCTGCAAAGTGGCCTTCATATCGTAGTGAAACGCAGAGACTGACTCAGTGTGTCAGCAGCAGGAGGACGAGGAGCAGGACGAGGACGAGAAGGAGGACGAGGAGGAGGAGGAGGACGAGGATGTAAAAAGGATTGAAGATTATTCAGAATCTTATTTTTGTAATTTCTTGTACCATATTGTCTCTTTGAGTCAAACAGTCATTCCTTCTCTGCTGCTAAGGATGTTTTCTAAAGCTCCATTCAGACAGAACGAACCAGCCGCTCGCTCGTTAACTCATCGTTAAAGATGAAGCTGCAGGATCTGTGACAGACGGCCTCCTCCAGGGGACGCCGCACACATACTGCAGGACGAGAATCCACAACAAATGAATTGACAGAACCGAGACTCTCCTGAGAATCTTCATGTTTCCTTCAGTATCAAAGTAATCTATTACATTCATGAGTACACTGGAGACAGGAGCTGCTAACAGCTCACTGAGTGGACAACAGCTTCATGTTAATGAATACAGGCTGCACCTGTCTGCAGCTGACAGCTGACTGCTCATTGGTTCATACACAGGCTTAATGTTGGTGTTAGCATGTTAGCATGTTAGCATGGCTCAGATCAGCAGCAGGAGGAGATGGTGGCTGTGTGAATGGAGCTTCAGAGTCAACATGACGTTTATTCATCTGAAGAAGACAAACTGCCTGCTGATCTCTAATAATCCAAAACCTCCTCAGTATTAATCTGCTAATCTGACCCCCGTCCTGCCGCGAGACCAGGAGACCAGACGAGACGCTAACGTGGCTGGAGGAAACTGTTTCATCTTCATCAGAGGAAACTGTTTCATCTTCATCAGAGGAAACGGTTTCATCTTCATCAGAGGAAACGGTTTCATCT